>NC_086320.1:126041760-126341760 GCF_036172605.1 Pelobates fuscus
TCATTCCTTTTTTTGGATACAGTACTCATTTGAAAACATGCAGTTTAGAGGTTGTCAAGTCAAAAGAACAATACCAGCGTGTAGTGGTTATGGTGCAAAGAGTGACCAGTGTGTACTTACCTCGGGTCCATAGCAACCTAAACATAAGACGGTGGCTCCTGCAAAGAGCTTTCATTAGCTATACTAAGCCAAGTAACTTTAATATAGTAAAGTTCGTCGCTACCATTAGTGGTGCAAGGAAGTACAAACCCGGTGTCAGGGTCATGAGTGCCCAAGGCTCACTGATGCATGTGGTGAGCAAAGGCTAGCCCTTCTGGTCCAATCAAACAGAAAAGATACAGTAGGTCAAACTGCTGAAAACCGTAATGCTGGCCATGATAGAAAGGTGTCAGAACACACAGTGCATTGGAAGGGGCTGTGAGCCGCAGACTGGTCACAGTGCCCTGTACCTTCAATGGGAACGTGAGTGTCAGAACTGGACCATGGAGCAATAGAAGTAGGTTGCCTGATGACACACACTTTCTTTTAGAACAGGTGGATGGACAGGTGTGTGTGCGTCTTTCACCTGGTGAAGGGATGACAGCTGTATGCACTATGGGAAGAAGGCAAGCGGGTGGACTGGTCATTGTTCTGTTGGGAAGCCTTGAGTCCGGGCATTTATATGGATATTACTTTGACACGTACCAACTACCTAGAGATTGTTGCCGATCACTTATGCAACACGCAATAGTGTTCCCTAATGGCAGTGGACTCTTTCAGCAGGATACCACATCACAAAATTTGTTCAGGATTGGTATCAGGAACAGGACAAAAATATGGCATCCAAATCCCTCAATCTGTGGGATGTGCTGGAACAACAAGTCTGATCAATAGGGGCCCCACCTTGCAACTGGCAGGACTTAGGACCCCCTGCTAGGTGCCAGATACCACATGACACATTCAGGGGGTCTTGAAGAGTCCATGCCTCAACACATCAGAGTTGTTTTGGCAGCACAAGTGGGATCTACAAGATATTAGGCAGGTGGATTTAATGTTGTGGCTGATCAGGATATGCTATAATTACTAACCAGAAAAAACATGTACATCATTACAAACTCTATGAGATTCTGCACAGATTATACAAATTATCTCCACTGAAGCATGCTTGTGTTGCTTAGACACTCGAGTTCTGCTTTATTTTCCTTTTACGTTTCCATAAATGTCTCCCACTCCACTGTACTGAATCTGGCCTTTTCTGTTCACATAAAGAAGCTGTTTCTTGGAAGAAGATGAATTAGGCTGTTTTAACACAGTGCTGCCTTTCATAGTACGTATGCTAAATGTTAATGTTTGAAGGGCTGTTGTCTCTCTTCTAGGCCAAATGAAGTAGACAGGCAAGGAAATGTTATGCTAGCAGAACATCAACAAAGGATTCGCTTTTATAGTTAACAAACAAGTCACTGCATAATTACCATGCTCCCCCAATTAAAGAGGTACTATAGTCATCACTTCAGCTTAATGTAGTGGTACTGGTGTCTATAGCATGTTCCTGCAGTGTTAGCACTGTAAACATTTCAGAGAAAAGACCAGTGCTGTGGAGTCGGTAGATATATGTTCTGACTCCGACTCCTCAGCTTTTTGTTTTAAATATTTTTATTGTTATCACAATATAAATGCGGGTTTCAAGTATAATACGGTTAAAGCGGGTAGTCGCCTGCGCAGAGGCGTGCTTATTAAAGTTTCAGTTAACATGGGGCAAACATATTGCGGATTTGTCTGAATATCATGTAATTGCCTGCGCAGAGGCGTATGAGTCATCATAGGCATGTAGGTAGGCAGTAGTAAGATAAGCGGGTAAACGAGGGCAGATAAACTAAGAGTCAGCGCCAATGAACAGAACAATGTATAAGCATTATCTCTTATCATTTTTGCATCATTAACAGCAGGAGCATAGTTAACACCCTGTATCATGTCAGTGCCTCATGGCCATGGTATGAGCTAGTCGTTTGTCGTGTAACAGCTCTTAAATAGCCATGATGCATGCATGCAATAATAAAGGAGGCATATTGGTTAAAAAACAACATTGATAAACATATTTATACGACTATAGTAAAGGCCATTAACGGCAGGTATCTAAACAGTTGTTCTGTCTATGTTTTGAATGCAGAGTGTTAAGAACATTTGCAAGTCAGACAGTATATAAGCTGCAGTGCTAGTGCTATCAACATTTCAAACGCATTCTAATTATTGGGAATTGCCTGGCATCGTGTATAGTGAAGCTATCTGGTTTTCCAGTATGCAGAGATATGCGACTTTACAGCTTATCATGTAACTGGCAGCTATTATGTATGCGGCAATAGGCAGCGTCGGTCTTTGGCCCCTAGGGGCAATATAGCATAGACTGGGTTCCTTTAGCATTTTAAGTTAGCATGGTAATGGCAGATTGGCATCAAATAGGCATAGTAAGTAAAAACTGAATGACATTGTAGTGTCCTGTTGCCCAGTCATTAAGGTGTTTCACCAGTTATCGTTCCATGGAACTAGTTTAAGAGTCTCTCCACTGGAGGTGGCGATGTAATGCCTGATGTGAAGCACTGTCCAGCGCGGGGCCAATGGACCCACCCGGTATAGCATTGCCGTGGCCTCTTGCAGGCTTGTGTCCGGGTGTATATGCTTGCCTAGCTGGTTATTCAGTGCAGGACCCCTCCCGCCTCCCCGGCGTGACCAACCCCCCCTTTGTTCCACTCCAGGTCTGCTCCGGCCGGTCGGCCCGGAGAGTAGCAGTGCTGTGGGCACTCAAGGATAGCAGCAGCCCGGCAGACTCCCACCCCTGAAAAGTCCTCGGGCCCCTCATCCCCTGCACCTCCCCATCACCTGCAGTTCCCCGGTGAAGCTCCAGCTCCGTTGTGCCTCCCCCTTCTCCGGTCACATACTTGTCGCCGGTGTTCGCCTCCCCGGCTACCAGTCCACCGGGGGTCCAGCTCGCCCCGGCTCCACAGGGCTCTCAGAGTTGGGGGCAGACCTCCCTGAACCACCACCAAATCCAGGGGTTAGAGCCGGCTCCGCGTCGACCTTTCTGCTGCCCGGAGGGGTCCAACTGTGGGATCAGTCCCCCCGGTAGGCCAGGGCGACCCCGCCTGATTCCCAGTAGTGTGTGCGCAGAGTAGCAATCTTGGCGCCACGTGGGAAAGGGCTCCCCAGTGTGTAGGTCCTCCGCCTCCAGTCTCCGGAGTGTTGACTCGTGGGCCGGGATCACCCCCGCCGGCCCGAGGGGGGGGGGGGGGGAAAACGGGGCCGGACCCCCTCCTCTCCCTCAGCCATCCGATCTCGTGGCTCCTGCCGTCTCCTTGTGCGGGTATGTCCCATGGGCTCAGCTCGGTCGGGTCGTGCGGCTGTGGCTTAGTGGGTGTCGCTGTAACTTGCTCCTGTGTCTCTCCCCGCTCAGGGCTTGTTTTTGCCCCTTCTCCGGATGGGTTTTGGTGCAGTGTTGTGGCGTTTTTTGTAGCGTTTTTAAGCGTTTTTAGGCGTTTTTAGGCAATCCAGAGCCAGAGCTGACATGGCTTGCTGCCGCTCGGCTCGGCGGCTCGGCCCCGCCCCCCTCCTCAGCTTTTTGTACTTCCGACTCAGACTTAATATGCAAATGTATTTTATACATTCCTTGAAGGAAAGAAAGGCAACATACATGTCATTACCACAGGACTACTGGTTGGGAAGCTAACAGTCTACTGTATTGAACAGTTTAAGCAAAAGACAAACACAATGAAAACAACAAAGTTTTATAAAAATGTTTTTATTAATCAATCAAGTGGCTGGATAGTAGCAGCAGGCATAAACATCAGGAACAGGAACTTTACCAGTTAAAAAATACAAACCACGTTATTTGGTTGTTTTAGAACAAAAACAAAGCTTATCTATATGAACCAAAAACTAAATCTGTAAAACCTAGAAATATCTTGAAATGTAGTTATAGGCTTAGCAAGTGCAAATCAATTCAATGTAGAGTTCGAAGGAAGAGAATTGCCTCTACCAGATCCTCTTTCATAGAGGCTCTTAAGTCAGACTTTATTATTTTTAGGGGTGAAAATAATCTTTCGACACTGACTTGGGTGGGTGGCATTGCAGTAACTATTCTGGCTACATCACTAACGATCTCTGGATAAACAAGGATGGCTTCTTCAACAGTAAGTTTTGATGAGCGATCATACTTTTCAACTTCTTTTAGTGCTTCATAAAACTCCTGTTGGAATTTTTTTATTTGGACATTTACTGGTTCTGTAACGCTTATGCGACTTCGCTTTCTTTTAGAACCTTCCATTTGGTCTAATTAGGAATCAAAATCTAATTCTTCGTTTGAAGAAGATGATCCTGATTTAACACTATTGCTTAAAAGAACTTCATCCAGTGGAGGTAATTCCGGTCGTAATCCCTTCATGCGAACTGCTACATCATAGAGGGCCTTTTTCCCAGTAGCAGTCTGTTCACTGTTCAACAAAAGTCGTCTCATTGGGTCGACATAAATAGCCGCTAACAAGATTTAATTTTCCAGCAAAAGACATCATTGAAGATGCAATGCCCTCAGCTAATAACCCCCCATTTTTGTTCAGGCGATATAACAGGCTCTTCCATTCCAAGAGGAATTTACCCGGGGTTATATTGTCACATTGCAAACTCTTGGTGACAGTGAAGGGGTGAGAAAGAAGGGTCTCCAGCTCTTTTGTTTGTGTCCACTGGCTTTCAGTTAATGCAAGATTTCATTGTCCATTTCTTCTATGAAGTCTTTAAGTTCAAGCAAACGCTTCACCATTAAATAAGTGCTTCACCAGCGAGTTGTCCTGCAAAAAACATATTTACTTAATCCCTTATCAGTGAGAGGCTAGGTTACCCATGGGCGCTGCGTTCCCTGTAACAGCAGAACACAACACTATGGAAAGTATAAGTATTGCCGCTCCTAATTGTGCGTTGCATGCCATATAGTGAAGCACATGAAAAGCATGCTTCTTCACGGTCATTTAACGTGTTCGTTTTGCGGTTACGTGAGGCACTGCATGCATTGGTCTTTATTCTTACAGTAGAGAAGTCATTAATTATAACTTTTTCTGAATTGGGACATTTAAACTTGCTTTTTTTTAATTCCAATCTAAATTTAGTATGAGTAGGAGTCGGAGTCGGCAAACAATGCACCGACTCCGACTCCAGGTACCCAAAATTTCCTCCAACTCCGACTCCTCGACTCCGACTCCACAGCCCTGGAAAAGACAGTGTTTACATAACTGCATAGTGACAATCACTCAGTCAGCCAGCATCATTCCTATCTCAATGCTGCATGGTTTGCTATGTTGGGTGTCTCCAGACTGCATGGAGGTGCTGAACGCTACCCATAGATATGCATAGAGTATTTTGCAGCGCATGCACAATAGCCTCCAAGGCATAAAGATTGACGATCTCCGCCATGGTGGTGGGGTCAGGCAGGACCCACAGCGCTGAGACGGGTGCAGCAGTGGAGAAAAGATAAGTCAAAAATATTTTATCTCCAGTAAGAGGGACTGGTAAGCTAAACATGTATTCTAGCACTATAGTGTTAACAATAAATGTTTGTATTCCTGGTATTCCTGACACTATAATGTTTCTTAATATTGTCTTTTTGTTTCAGACTATTAAACATTTTGGATAATTATCTGCATCCAACATTAATACTATGCGTATAAGTTGAAGAGGTTTATATTTCCACACCTCCAATTTCATAGAGGGCGATTGCAAAATAATTCACACTTAGGGCTGTATTGGGTAATGATCCTGATGAAAGTCCTCCAAGCAGGACTGAAACGTTGATCGCTGTTTTTTTAAACTTTTTTCATTAAACTTTGGACTTTTACAAAACCGTGAGTGCAGCTATCTACTTGAATTTATGGATACTATAGCTGATTTTTGGCTTGCACCCGGTCATTAAGGGATATGGCTGCTCACCAGACTTAAAAAACAAAACAAAAAAATGTATTTAATAATGTTAAAAAACGACCAGAACGTTGTATTTGTTTTTTTGTCCATTTGATCCATTAAATATATATATTTTTTGTTATTTTGCAAATGCATTGTGGAGCCTGTACTTTGGCTATTTTTACAAATATTATTGAGATTTTGAATCCTGCAAACCCCTTTGCTTCAACAACCTGAATTATGCATTTACTACAAGATTCCTTTAGTATAATGTCAATGAGGAAAGAGAGCTACATGCTGCTCTATCCATACTATTGCTTAATTCAGGCAGATTATTAAACATACACCCCGCAGAGAAGCAACTCTACTGTATACAAATTATATTAGCGACATGCTAAATATGCACCCAGTGTTCATTTGCCACCCAAAAAGGAATCCGCGTTTCTGTGACAAGTAGATGAAAAGCACAGATCTACTAACGGTCAATGAAAGAGGACTGCCAACTTGTTCCAGTTTGAGAATTACAAACAGGACCTGGTATTGCTGTCAGCAAACAGACTACAACATGAGAAAACCACCTACCCCACTGGCAGCCTATTAATGTCTCAGTAAAAACAAGGGCAAACAAAATAAAAACTAAAAACAAAGGCTATGAGTTACTAAAGGTAAAAAATAAATTAAAATATAGTACAATAAAATTAACAAAAATATATAAAATAAAATGTAACCCCCCCCCCTCCTTCCAATTAGTATTGTTGATCTAAGCTTACCGAGAGTTTAAAGGGAACCTTTTTAAATTAAAGAAAGCATTTTGTAACAGTTGTAACAATAAACTGGTTGCATAGCAATGCTAAAAACATTACGTATTACTGTTGATGCATGCTGTGAGTGAAACTAAAAAGGTCATTAAGTTCCATAGCAACGGTGCCCTATAAGCCCATACCAATAGGGTCCCTGGGTTAAGTCAACCTTAGAAAGTGCCAAGTGTCTGGGCACTCTCATTACTTCACTAGGCAACTACAAAGAATGTAGGAAGGACATCAGGTCATGCACACTAATTTGTTTGTTAGTTCAAAAAGGGTTGTATTCAATAATGGCATTTAGTACAGAATATAGCGTGCCACCTCGGCGGAGTATAGCGATGTTAATAATGCCTGAAAATTTAAGAATACATAACAAAAGATTAACACAGCAAACAAACTTATAATCAAAACTTACACTCCGAACGAGCCATTGGAGAGTGAAAATATAGCCTTGGTGGGCAGAAATTCACCCTTTGAGTGTTTACTATGGATTGCAGTGGCAAGTAACTTAAAGAAGCACTATGGGGTAAGGAACACAAACATGTATTCCTGACCCTATAGGGTTAAAACCACCATCTAGCCCCCCTGGTCCCCTCATGTATCCCTAAATATAGTGAAATCTTACTTGTATTTAAACCTGAAGCTGCTTATGTTGTGCCTGTTTCCTTTAGACCTGCCCACATCATCAGAAGTGGTAGCCTGATCTAATCACAGTACTTCCCCATAGGATTGGCTGAGACTGACAAGGAGGCAGATCAGGGGCAGAGCGAGTACAATTCAAACAGAGCCCTGGCCAATCAGCATCTCCTCATAGAGATGAATTGAATCCATTAATCTCTATGAGGAAAGTTCAGTGTCTGCATGCAGAGGGAGGAGATACTGAATGTTTGGATGCATTTTAGGCAGCCATAACCCAGGAAGGATCTCTAACAGCCATCGGAGGAGTGGCCAGTGAAGTTATCACTAGGCTGTAATGTAAACACTGCATTTTCTCTGAAAAGACAGTGTTTACAGCAAAAAGCCTGAAGGTAATGATTCTACTCACCAGAACAAATTCAATAAGCTGTAGTTGTTCTGGTGACTATAGTATCCCTTTAACCCCTTAATGTCATGATTCCCTTTTTTCCAGAAGTTTGGTCCTTAATGGGGTTAAAGGCCTGGCTAGTAGCATATAGGACTTCTTTTTTTTGTTTAGCATTGTATTAATTATTATTAATTTATCTTTCTAATGGAGATTCCAAAATCACAAAGAAAATAGGTAACATATTATTATAATTATATGGTTGATTAACTTTGAATTAATACATCACAGATCTTAATTATAACAGATTCTAAGTCATTAGTTTAGGAAAATACAAGTCATATTGGACAAAATAAAACATTAAATTGCATTTATTTTTTTTTCAATTCTTTATTTTTGTTGTGTATGAATAAGAATAAGAAGCGCTTGTCAGCAATGCCACAACAGCATTCTCCAACATTTTGAACATACAGATTTGTTAGCTGTTATATAGCATTTAGATGGAACGTACACATTTTTTATATTAATAAGGCAGGCTAGGTACACGCAGGTAATTCGCATTAGTCATAATGAGTTACATCTTCGTTTGGTAACAGTAGTTTAGGGTTAACGTTTCTATTGCATGTCATCGCTCATAAGTAGTTTGTATGTTAAACAATGCTTTACTAAGCTTTAGTCTGATGTGTCAGGGAAGATTACAAATGCAGGTGTATATACAGATTGACTTACTGACATATGATAGAATAGTAAGGTAACAAGCCTAACTGACTCGGGTATTTAAGGTAATATGATTCTAAATGTGATTTCGCATATAAGCAACCAGTGCACAATTTAGCTTATAACAATAAAAGGAAAAGATAGTGAGTAGATAAGACACATTAATAAAGACCTGGTCAGACATATTCAGCTTACGGGCTAAGATGTCAATATACATCCATGCACGCTGTTAAATTAAATGCCTAACTGAGAGAAACAAAAACGTAAACTTAGCATATAGGGCGAATAGGGCATATATGCCATTTGGTTTCCGCTGGTCCACATAACTATAATAATGAAATTGAATGCAATCAACGCATCACGCTGGCAAAATACATAAGTGAGTACAGTGTGCTAATTAATTAAGCAGGCTAATGCAGGTAAATTAAGTAAGCTATACAGATAACATCGCTGTGCTATCTGGACGTAGAGTAACCTCGCTATGTATTTTAAACACAAAATTAGATTTACTGTGAATTAAACCACTGGGAACAAGTTTCAAATTGAGAAATGAAAGAAATTAATTAAAACCATGCTCAGCTGCAGTAAAGAGTCCTCGGCAAACAACAATTAGACATGACAGCGGTATAGGTAAAAGAAACCGGTGCCCCAGTGAAACGTAAACTAGTTGTTGGACAAAGGTAGCCAGTTTATATTAGGCACTCAACCAACTCCAGATCTCAAGGCCCGCTGCATGGTGGTAGGGATCCGCTCAGCGATGTGGTGTAGCCTGCCGCTCCATGAGATGCAGGATGGCGTTGCAACCGGGAGGTCAGAGCTCCGCTGCAGTGAGGTGATTCTGATAGCGTGAGGTAATATGCTTAAGAAGCTAGGCCGTTGGCGCGTTGTGTCGGTCTCCTGGATCAGCAACCTCCCATTCGTGTGCTGTGGAGTGGCTTCCCGCCTGTGTCTCCCGCTGGTATCAAGCCTCACTGCCTCCCGGTCTATGTTACCGACGATGCCACAAGCTTTCCTGGGTCTGAGGGCCAGCCCGGCTGTCTCACTCCTCTGTGGGTGAAGGCGGGTGTGTGCACCCAATTCATTTGTCCGCCCTGCCGGCAATCGATGTCTGCGCGGCCAAGTGGCGGAAGGCCACTTGGCCAGAGATGGAAGGCCAGCGATGGAAGCTCGTAGTGGCGTCGACGGGTGGTTGGCCTAATCCATGAGGCCACTAGTTGTGCTGCCCGCCGGTAGGTCACCCCCCTGTCCAACAGCGTTGTGCAGAAGTTCAGGCACAGCCGGTCTAGGGCCTCCAGAGGGTGGCATGGGGCCCGGGCGACCGCTGTCTTTTCCCTAGGTCCTTGCTGGGCGGCCATTTTGGTTAGGCCTCAGGTGCCTCGAGTGTGAATCAGCGGGGGGTGTGCTACTGGTGCCGGGATATCCCTCACCGGCAGGGGGGGGAAGGAAGGCCTGTGGGTGGTCCTCCACAAAGTCAGTGTTGGCCCTCTTGGAGTCCCAGGCTGGGTGATCGGCCGTCTCACCCACGCCCTTACCTCCTCTTAGGCCTCTAGTCAGGCTTATAGTCACTGCGGTAGGCCCCGACGATGCAGACCGCTTTCTCGGCGGCTCAGCGTTACAGGAGTAGTCGCTATACGGTCCAATCTGCAGCCCCTATCAGGGTGGTGCTTTTTGAGTAAGATTATACTGTAAAATTCAGTCTTATGTCGCTTAAAGTGTGAGTTCAGGCTGGAGCTCGTGCTGCACACGTCTGATCAGCTCCACAGCCAGGCTCCCATTAAATTGCATTTATAATATTCATAGCCATTTTGAAGCCTTTAGCAATAGAGCATGAAAAGGTTTCATTTTTTTTTTTAAATCTCAGATAATGACTCATTTTTCACAAGGTTTTGCCATTTTGAAACTAATCTACGATACTAATACCAATCCACAAAGTTCACGATTCATCAAAATCTTTTTAATTGCATGTTCTCCAGTAATTGCATATAAACAAGCACCATGTCTGCCAACATTTAAATGACAGTACAAGCCAATGATTAATCTTACATCTGATTCAAAGCAATGCAAAGATAATCAAACAAAGGGGTGGCCCTGGCTGGCTCTATTAGGCACTGTGGTGAGCAAGGAACCCGGGGACGGCCATTTGAAGTTATCAAGGACTATAAGAATAACAACGGATACTGGAAATAAACATATCGACTTACTGGAAAGCTGGTTTGATACATTGTATCCTTCCATCTACATCTTACAGTAATTCAGTCAACTGACATGAAAGTTGACCAACATTTTTTTTGAACGCTCTGCTATTAATGCTAACCTCTGATACAGACATTTATATTACCCATTATTCTCAGACTAATGGCTGGCTCAGCATCAGATTTAATTGTGCTCACAAATGAGATCTATGCTTGTTCGTAACAAAGCCATCTAATCTGGCCCCTACTAGGCAGGTAGACCTCAATAGTAAACACCTACCTAAACTAGAATTAGTCTATCCTTGAACATTATGTTGCAAGATCTTTACCATCAACAGCATTTTTGAGAATAGCACATGGCCAGTTGGTTAATTCAGGGATATTCAGTCTGAGGAACAATTGCTATCGTGTTTCCTCAACTTCAGTCTTCCATAATTAATGTTCTAGTCTATCATATGCCAATTCAGCTCACAAAGTATTGCTCTGGGTGTTTATAAATAGACCAGCAAATCTCCCACTAGAAATGTTTAAGAATAAGGGCTACATCTGCCAGTAACCACAATTAAAACACACAAATAATTTCTGGAGACCATCAGTCTAATGTGAAATCTGTCATTTTTCATTTCATTTAGGAAGAATTATTTGCAGTTCAAGAGGTGGTGGCATTTAAATAATAATGGGAAATGTAAGCCAGAAACGTGTGCACTAACAATTCACGTAATATCTCCAATTTTGCTCTACACTTTAACCCCTTAAGGGAACATGGCAAGCACAATGTCCACTACAGCGCACTGTAGAGGTTTCGGTGCCAGGAATTCAGAGAAAGAATTCTAGGTAAGAATTCTAGGTAAATGCTTAAGTAAAAAAAGATGCAGAGAAAGTCTGGTATTAAACAGCTGTGAGGTTTGTCATATCATTGGTGGCATCCAAAATAGTTCATATCTTCACACAGACACACATTTTGTTGCACGGTGCAGGAAAAACCTGCATCCCTCATTGCCAGCAGCTCACCTCTTTTGCACTTTTTAATTTTGTCAGGAACATATGTAGCTCCATGGCTTCCGCATACAGTGCCCGACATACTGCTTGGTAGTGATTGGGGGCGTCCGAGGGAGTTGGCAGATGAGATGCACAAAGCTGTTGGAGAAAACAAAAACAAAACAAAAAACACAAAACATTAATTTGGCAGTTTGTTCAGAACCCAGAAAACAGATATATTAATAACTAGGAATTAATTAGGAGAACTCTGCATTATCATTTTACTAATTATTGTACCTAATAGGGAATGAGAGATTCCTCATATCAATAAAAAAAAAAAAATTTAAAAAAAATCCCCACCACAACAAACAAAACAAAAACTAACAGATCACATAGGTCAGTTTACGGCTTTAAAATGACAATTCTTGAACTCTCCACACAGAATATTTTAGCACCCCGAGCATAAAAGACTCTATGGGCACCAATACATGGTGACTCACCTTCAGAGGCCTGTTTGACAGTAAAGAAAGTCCAATGAATCGGATTCCGTCCAACGCACAGGGAATGTTTTCAGACATAAATACTATCACTGCTTATTATTCTTTGTACAGATCTATGCACCTTTACAGTGTTTGGAACTGAACTAAGCAGCATAGAGAATACAGTGAATGTGAGACCAGCCCACATCAAGTCAAAATTAAGAGTAATGCGTGACAGACATATCTTCAACCCGAGGCAAAGCAATGTGCGACAGATCTCTATCAACAGATGAGGACATACAATACAAAACACAACTTATGCTCAACGATGCATAGATAGAAAAAAAATTACATATTGGTGTTTAAAGGGAAACTAATCACTCCTCTAGAAATTACAACACTGAATAAAACATTCCAAATCATCTATAACTTGTGTTAACATTATTTCATGTGACTGTCTTTTTGAAAAGATGTTAAGGTGAAGAAGTCATCAAAGAGATGTACCGGAAACTTCCAGTTGTCTCTACGGTCAATGTCCTACTTTATGCTGCATCATTTCTCAGAATACTTTGATAAATCTCTCTACAATAATTTAATTAATCATATCCTTATTATTTCTGTATACTGACTGCCAGGTATAAAGAACAGCGTTTAAACGGCAACTGATAAGGAGTAAAGATGGAGGCATCTAAATGCTAAAAAGGTGTGGATTTCTACATTTTATTTTTCACATATTGTGAATAAATATTTGTTAGCTATACAGGATAAGTAAATATAATATTATTACATCTTCGTATTTCATCAAGACAATAATAATAATATTTAAGAAATACAGGTGCTGACTGCATTGAAATGTCTAAATTTCCAAACACAATCCAAATATAGCATGAGACAAAGTAGGGAATAATTTAACTTCGGGTAAAGCCTGATGTTCTGGAGGCTCCCACAGTCCCAGGGATTGCTCTATAGATATGAGTTTTGTACTCTTGTGCATGAGTGAGAATACAGCACTGAGATAACTCCTGGAAAATGAGGACCAGGAGCCAAAAAAGACCTGCAGGAAAGAAATAGCGGCGGCTGCCAGAGACAGCTCAGGTAAGTAAACTCATCTTCCACTGCACCCTGAAGCGAGAGGACCCCTAGAGATGTCACTAGAGACGTCAACACCTTTGCAAAGAACACCGTAAAAGCGGAGATTAACTTTAAAAATCTATTTTTGTCAACCCTTATGCAGTTTAGTCTCCCAGACCACTTCATCTCAATAAAGTGATTTGGGTGCTGTAGTCCTGTTTTTTGTTTTGTTTTTTAACTGCTGGTTGTGACAGCCACTAGAGGTGCTTCCACTGCACTAACAAAATATAACTGGGTCATATGACATGGAAGCCAAAAGGAAAGCACTGAATATATGTCTGTTATTATTCCTAATACTTTAGTGTTCCTTTAAACTATGGGTGCTATCTTCCGGTTCTTGGTAAAAGCATTTTGCTAAAATGTGCAGTTTCCTTCTGAAACTTTTTCATGTAGTAAACACATTCCAATGACTGCAGCCATGAGACCCAATGCTTAATCGATGTGTGCCTCCTGTGAACTGTTAAAAGTGGACTTTCATGGAAAATCCGAACCACTAAACCGATCTGAGTCATTTTGGATATGTTGGTTACTCAGATCGGGGCTGTCCGAGGACTCTTCTGGGGTTTCCATAGATTTTGTGGGTATTTTTGTGGTGTTGTGAAATTGTGTGTTTTTCTGTACCTGGAGATAATTTAGTTTATACAGTTCCTGACTCAATTATCTCTCAAGCACAGAGGAGGAGCATGTTGAATGTATTGCTTGTATGTGCCTCTCCCCCTCTTTCCTGTCCTATTGTTTCCCCAGCATGACGTTGTTCCAGAGACACTGCCAGACCAGTTTAAACTAGCTGCTTTGTCCCTCCGCAATCTCCCATCAGTCCTTACTATTGTCTGACCCCATCCTTCTTTGTACTATAGTGCTTTATGTACCCTATTATATGTAAATGAGGCTGTTGGGGGTTTAAATGTGTGTATAAATTGTGAGTGCCTGGATTAAACAGTCTACTCCCAGCATTAAGTCTCGGATAATGTGTGGGGGGAATGCTATACTGCGCTTATACTTGCTATACCTGCATACTCTCTAGCGGAGAGGTCTACCCACTGGGAGCTGGATCCAGGACTTGGAGACCCCAGCCAAGCTGCGGCGGCTAGGGCTGGAAGGGCTTATTGTAGCTTGGTGATCACTAGGAAGCGTTTTGGCGGAGGTACCCAGTCGGGCTACCAGGCGGTCCGCCACACAGATCGTGCACCTTCCCTGCTTCTTTCATTGGATGCGGAGAAGGGGTTCGATAGAAAACACTGCGGATACTTGAAAGAGGTGTTCTTCAAACTTGGTTTTACGACTCCACTAGTAAATGCAATATTTGCTCTGTATTATCATCCTACAGCTAGAGTGTCGGCCACGGGTTTCATCTCAGAAAGTTTTCCACTTACTAATGGTACGAGACAAGGTTGTCCCCTTTATTATTTATTTTGGCGATGGAACCCCTGGCCGAACTAATTAGGAATGAACCGAAGATAGAGGGTGTTGCGATTGGTGGTGTCACTCATAAGATTGGGCTTTTTGTAGACGATATAATTTTGTCTTTAAGGAACCAGGTTCAGTCTCTTGATTCCTTGATGCACATATTAAAACAATTTGGGGATGTTTCCTATTATAAACTCAATGAAACTAAGATGCAGGCTTTGCCCTTTTATGTTCCATGGCCTGTCATGGATTGTTGGAAGGATGCCTTCAATTTTGAGTTTTATATCAGTGGTATCTGACTCCATCCAGGCTCCAGAATATATACCCCAATTCTACAAATCTCTGCTGGCGGGGCTGTGGGTCCTCCTGTTGTGACTGACTCCAGAACTATGTTTATTCAAGACATTTCCTGAAAACCTTACCAAAGTGGATAAGATAATGGCAAGCCACGTCTTGATAGCGACCACAATGGTAATACCACGTTATTGGAGATCTGACTTAGTTCCTGCTGTTAAAGAGGTATTAACATTGGCCTTAGAGAATAAGTGCTATGAGATGCACCCCAGATTGCCATCAAACAACAGAATCATTAACTTACCCCTGGAATATATGGGAGGATAATGTCAAATTAAAATACTCTTTAGGATAAAATTTTTACTGGTTTGTAGTTTATGTGCCTCTCCTTTTACTCTTGTTTGTACACGCAACGGTTTGTACATAATTTATCATCAGTGTGTGTAAAGTGCTTATACACCTTATTTTACACTATGTAGTCTTTTTCATAAAGCATAGGTTATCAATTTATAATGGATGGATATGTTTCCCTCTGTTTCTTTTTGTTTGTTTGATTTATATGTATTCTTATTCCTTATTTTTCATTGTTTTACAATGATTGTTAAAAATGAAAAGCTATCAATAAAAAAAATATTTGAAAAGGAATACATGTTCATCAACACAAGCAGTTTAATAAAATGTGTCATACTTTCTAATTAAAATTACAGCCATGTTAGTGTGTTGCACAATTGCAATGTTTACTTAAAGGAACACTATAGTCACCTAAATTACTCCAGCTAAATAAAGCAGTTTTAGTGTATGGATCATTCCCCTGCAATTTCACTGCTCAATTCACTGTCATTTAGGAGTTAAATCACTTTGTTTCTGTTTATGCAGCCCTAGCCACACCTCCCCTGGCTATGATTGACAGAGCCTGCATGAAAAAAAACAACTGGTTTCACTTTCAAACAGATGTAATTTACCTTAAATAATTGTATCTCAATCTCTAAATTGAACTTTAATCACACACAGGAGGCTCTTGCACGGTCTAGCAAGCTATTAACATAGCAGGGGATAAGAAAATCTTAATTAAACAGAATTTGCTATAAAGAAAGCCTAAATAGGGCTCTCTTTACAGGAAGTGTTTATGGAAGGCTGTGCAAGTCACATGTAGGGAGGTGTGACTAGGGTTCATAAACAAAGGGATTTAACTCCTAAATGGCAGAGGATTGAGCAGTGAGGTTGCAGGGGCATGTTCTATACACCAAAACTGCTTCATTAAGCTAACGTTGTTCAGGTGACTATAGTGTCCCTTTAAAGGGACAATAATACTTTTACAAAATATCAAAAATCGGTTTATATGATCCAACAAAGAACATTCACAGACACACATGGTTCCTCCACGTACATATAAACAGATGTAACCAAGAAAGTTATGGTGGGGAAAGAATGATTGAAAACCCATTCCACCTGAATTAAGTGGATAGTAACAATGTATTCAATGTATAAGGTGTCTGCAATCACTTTTTCCTCCAGCATAACTTTTTTAGTTTGTGTTCTGCAAGTCACGCCAAACCTCAATAGCAAGCCAGTAACCAACCCATGCTGATAAGTTGCATTAACAACAAAACAGCTGTCCATTAGTGATTCACTGGATTTGCATCTATTCCTTAGTTGTGTTTCAAAGCTGTAGTATACAGCAAACATAAACCCCCAAGGAATCCAGGTTTAAAATGAAATAAGGCAAAAATGTGATTCTTTGTTTAACTAATTTGCATATGCCTACCCAGAATCCCACGTGGTAGTAACATCACTGCAAATTTGAGATTTCTGTGGGAAAAGCAAGTATTATGGCTTGATTGGTGAGTGTGCAGATGTGTGTTTAACAATGTATTGATTAAACACATTTACAACATAACTATACAGGTGTATAATATATATGGAAAAATACATATATACATACAAACACACACACTTGTATTTCACTCTTAACTAACAAATCAGTAGCAATGTGAAAAGGAGCACTGTCACTGTGCACACGGAACATGGAAAAAACCAAAGTAGCAGGACACGCCTAGGGGACAGGAGGGTTTAAAGCCGAAGTTTTGCTGGCACTCGTGATTCCATTTAATCAGTAACACAGATGATCTTAGCCTTGTGATCGGTCCCTTAATAGACTTCATTACTTTCTCTCATGTGAAAAAGTATCCTCAGCTTTTTGCTTGCAAGGATAAGGAAGATGACTTTAAATCAGAAAGAAGCTTGAGAAACTTAATCTCACTCAAACAAAGAGTACCTGTGACCGTGGAATCAGTGCGTATAACAAATTAATGTTTCTGTTTTACCAACTGAAAGACAGAAAGCTCTCTGTGTGATACCTTCTCTCTATCTGTTCTAATTGATTTATTCCTTTTCTGAATGCCAAAAATAATAACAATAATTCTGTTACGGTTTGACAGACAGGAATTGTTTTCCTTTTCAGGACCAGGTTCAAAACAAACACTTGACCACAGACGAAAAAGACTAGATAATTTGTTACGTGCAGTTAATCAACGTTAAAGGAACACTATAGTGTCAAGAACAAACATGTATTCCTGACATAATAGTAATAAAATGGCTATTTAGGTCACCGGCCTCCCTCTCTTTACTTTAAAAAGGTGATTCTACTCACCCTTTCACACCCTCATCGGCGCATTGGTCTCGTCATGACTGGACCCGCCTCCATGGCTGAGATCATCAAATTTGCGCATGAGCGGCAAAAAAACACGCTGCAATCAGCATCTCCTCACACTGTGCAGCACTGACCCAGGAAGCACTGCTAGTGGCTTTCTGAGTGACTGCCACTAGAGGTGTTACTAGGCAGCAATGTAAACACCTTTAAGCTGTAGTTGTTCTGGTGACTATAGTGTCCCTTTAAAGGAAGACAATATACTTCTGTACGGAGATTTGTACATGTGTGAATTTTTATATAGATGTATTTACATATGTTTGGACTATTTTGCTAATTTACTATCAGTGTAGTGGATTTCTTTTTCCAAAGTAAAACTTTCTAAAAATATCTTCTCATGATGTAATCATCTGTACCCAAGATTGTGGCAGAGCAGTCACATGAAGGCTATGCCTCAGGCCACTGTGTAGGAGTGAGAAGCTGTAATAAAAAGAGCTAGCCAACAAACCTGGCCTGCACATTTTAAGAGCTACGTGGAAGTACCTTTTCATAGGGCATGGCTAATGTGCTCAATTATGTACTTGCAACAAGAGGTTTTGAGTTTTATTTTTTTATTTTTTATGGATCCTATTAAGATCTGCAAGTGTACGGTACATTTTAAGTCAAAATAGCAGTTTCTAAAATATATCCCAACTCTGTTTTCCCAGTTCAGATCTTTTTTTATCTAAAATGTGTAATGTCCTGGTAAGTTCTGGGTTTCTCTCAAGCAGGCTTCCTGGCCTCAAATGAGTAGTCATATTGAACAACATTCGTTTTAAACATTTTTTGCAAGTTTCATTTTAAGGTTAAATAACTTAAAACTACGGATCTGTGAACTGCAGTCCAGGAAGTACACAGTTGTTGGCAGGTCAACAACCACCCACTAAGTCAACAGGGCTACACCTGGAAAGCAAACTGAAAAGAGGACAACCCATACATCGGGAAGAAGATCACAACTCACACATTTTAGAGAATTTGAATGCACCAAGCTTTGAAAAAGGGAAATTTAAGTATACTTTAGAATCAAGCTAATTTAGCCAATGAGAGTCTGTGGGTGGAGCTCCAGTTGGGCATTGACTCTCTGCGGGGTCAACAGGGATTCTTTTCCCTTTCAGAGGTCAATAAAATGAGCATCGAGTAGGGTAATAAATTCTAGACAGATTACATTTCTTGGTAAGTAGCACATCCATTACCATATCTAATTAAATACTATTATGTAATAAATTACCGCATTACTAAATGTAGTTTTTTTTTTTTTTTTTTTAAAGAAAATGTGTGATGGCTTCTTAATGCGTGAGAGCATCCCATCTCCTCGTTATCTTGTTGACAACTACTATAAGTCTACATTGTGGACCATCACAGACCAATCCACACGGAACACATTTCTTTGGTGGTTTTTTTTCTGTCTCTCGACTTCATAAGCTTCCTAGGAAAGCTTTATTCTTAAAATGTTGTTTATGACTCTACTCTTGGCCTCCTTTTACATTTCAAGCTAAAAAAGCAGTTTATGTTGTAACGGATGAAGTGTTTGCCAACTGATGAAGCACTTTGCTATAATCAGCTTAGCTAAGCTACTATCAGGTAGAGAGCTACTAAAACCCATTTTGATGCAAAGAATGTAATTTCTGACGATATTAAATTATATCACAAAATTAAGCCCTGCACTCAAACTCCCACTACTCCTGGGCAACAGCAATAACTATAGTAAACATCAGCCCCAAAATACAATAAAAACCAAAGAATAAAAAGTTACTTGCGAACTACCCCAAATCCCTATGCACATTTATATAACTGGAGTTTTTTTTTTTTTTTAGTATCACTCCAATGGCCATTTAAATGTAAGCTCACCTGCCACGTCAAAGCAAAAATCTCTTTAGGTGAGCTTACACTTAAATGACCACTACTGTGCCAGGAAAACAAACATACTCGTTTTCCTGGCACTATAGTGCCCTGAGGGTGCCCCCACCCTCAGGGACCCCCTCCCGCCAGGCTGGATGGAGAGGAAGGGGTTAAACTTACCTCTTTTTCCAGCGCCGGGCTGGGGGGTTTCCTCCTCCTCGCCTCCTCGGCTGAATGCGCATGCGCGTCAGGAGCCGCGCGCGCATTCAGCCGGTCTATGGACGCTGGCGTCTTCTCACTGTGATTTTCACAGTGAGAAGCACGCAAGCCCTCTAGCGGCTGTCAATGAAACAGCCACTAGAGGCTGGCTTAACCCTAATATAAACATAGCAGTTTCTCTGAAACTGCTATGTTTATATAAAAAAGGGGAGACCCTAGCTGGACCAGGCACCGAGACCAATTCATTAAGCTGAAGTGGTCTGGGTGCCTATAGTGGTCCTTTCAATGGACATTGCAGTGATACTAAAACATCTCCATTTATTTAAATGTGCATAAGGATTTGGGATAGTGCACAAGTACTTGAAGGAGGTAACATGGTTAGAACACAAAGTGTTCTGAGGGCACATTCAAGCCATTTAAAGAGTTTACTTTTGCTATTCCCAGAAGAGGAACTGAATTTTCTTTTAGCATGTTGGGCACTTAGCTGTGGCATATATTTATGGTGCACAGTGACTTACATTTATTAACTGGCACACTGTGATAATGGCACGCTGACTAATATTAATGGGCCAGCTTAATGTGGTATTTATTAATGGGCAAATTTACAGTGGTATCTTTTAATGGGCACCTGGCTTTGACATAGATTTAATGGAAAACTGACTGTGGTATATTCTGTCGGGCAAAGGGATGCTGTTCTGTGCATGCACTTTATTACTCCTATTTTTGTTTTTAGATATTTTTGCTTGTGGTGTACCGAGGAATTCTGGGAAGAACGTTTGTGTGCCTTGGGTGGGAAACATTAAGCAGCACTGCTATAAGGTTCCAAGCAGTATCAAAACTTTGCCTTAAAAAAAAAAAAAAAAAATTCTTATGGCTTCTCTTTTAAAGGAGACCAGAGAAATACATATGGAGGTGGCATACATTTTTCAACCACCAATTTTGTTTTTAACCTGCATTTTTTTTTCTTTCTAGAAAAGTGATGCCTAAAAGATAAATCTCCATAGAACGTAGAACTACAACTGAAATGTTGTTTTGGCACCTATTAGAATGGCAAACAGATCATGAAAGTTGAAGTTCTAAAATATCTGAATAAGCATTTGTCTTTATAGGCTTTGTCTCAAAGGGGCTCCTGGGCTGAAAATGTAGTCCTGCCAATGCACATAATGAAATTGCAGGTCTGCAAAGGTTTAAATTTTGCTCAGTGAAACAAGTAAAAAAAAAAAAAACCCTCACATCACAAGGTTTCAATAATGAAAAATAAATGTATCTATAGATTACATACAAAAACACAAACAAGTTTCATTCTTGCACGATAGTAAGAAATTCATAGCTATGGACTGTCTGTGGAAATCCCAGGGGTATTGGCAGGTAATTAATAAACGGTAATCTTTTGTGCAGTTCACACACTCTGCCGTCTGTTCATGCAGCTGAAACGAGGCATGACTTGCTTGACGTCTCCCTGCCCATGTGGTCACTACTTGTGCTCTGGTGGTTGGACTTTTACCTCAAGAAACGAAGTCAGACTGAGTTACATAAGTGCAAATCTAAATCATTAACATTCCTGAGAGAATTATTGGGAATGAGCTCACAGAGAAACACCAGCACTTGGCAAACCTTGACTTCCCTGTGCTTTTGTTGGGTCGCAGCTGGACTGAAGATTAAGTCTACGCCGCACTTGGCAGATGTACCTATTTAAATGCCTCTGTCAATAAAAGCTCAACATACTGAAAAGTTTAAGCATATAAACAGTACAAAACAAACACCAAATCCGTTCAGGCGTGGAGCTAAAAAAAGTGGGCAGAGTACAAACAATATTGTGTGAAAGGCACTTTCACATGATAAGGTGCTATTGGCTTACAATCTCATTCAATTCTATTTTCCTTGTTACCATTCTTAAAAGGTTAACGTGAAAAAAGGAGGGAATATAGGTGGATCCAAGTAGAATAATCTTATAATATGGATGTTTAAACACATATGATATCTAGTAATGATACATTGCTCAATGTTACAGCTTTCGCAAGATATATATTTTTTGAACCACTATTTCATTTACACACATACAATCCTGGTAAAAAAAAAAAAAACGTCAAAGCTTTTTTGGTCAAACTTTTTTTTTTTCCCCTAGCAATTAAAAAGAAACAGTTTGAGAATACAAACTGCATCAGCATATCAATATAGCAATTTGTCTGTAAAAGCACTTAGAGTAATTGGTGATATTTATAACCTGTGTGTAAAAATTCAAACATATACTTAAATACACCTACCGGTATATTATATATATATATATATATATATATAAAAAAAACCTTCAGACAAGTTCTCAATAAGGGAGAAAGAAGGTTTGAGGAACTATATGGGCATCCTAACTTCATCAATATTACATTGTTATGGTGCCCAGTGACCCCTGATGCTTTCCTACGTGAAGGGGTTAAACCGTTTGAGAATGGTAAACCCTTCAGGTAAGAAAACACCGTGGGCACTGGACACCATAACAACCTCATTTCGAAGGGAAGTTGTTATGATGCCCTTACAAGTCTGTACTGTTTAGTAAAATATCATTTTAAAAAATATTTATTTTGTTACAATTTCATATAGTGAGTAAATTAAGTAAAGGAAACTGTACAGGAGAAGCACAAAACAGCGTACGAAGGTAGCAGGTTTAAACAGGTACATTGAAGAGGGCTCAGGCGCATACAAACAAATTGGAATAATATTAGAAAGTTTGCTAACCTTCTACTAACAAGTGGTTAGTAGATCTCAATCTAAGCAACCTAGATTAAGATAGTTTCATTGTGTATACAACTCCTCCTTGTACAATCATTATTATAAAAAAAATGAATACATTAATTCACAAAACACTTAAAATTAATAATAATGATAATGATAAAAACGCAAGAATTAAAATATGGATTTTTTTTGTGATTTTTCTAGGACAAATATTTTATTTTAGACTATTAAGTTGTAAAATGCTAATCTTCTTGAAGTACAAAACCAAAATAATAAATACATATATACACACTTGCTTACATATTTAAGGTAAAAAGAAAAACAAAATGCAGTCACAGAGAGTGGTACAGGTTTAAAAAGGGAACACAAAAAAAAAAAAGGAAATGGCGGTGGTTTGCATAGTTAAAAAGGAAAATATTCAAAAATGTATTAGCAAATTATTTTTAAGTGACTGCTACTCATTTATCCTTATACTTTCCTCATAAAACATTACTCATGTATAGCTTTTAAACGCTCATAAACTTAGCATACAGTAACCACTCGGTTTACAGCAGGCATAAAGGGAACATGAATGAGAAGGCGTTCCTGTGAGTTAATCTCAATGATGTGTGCTAGAAAGGTGGCTCTGTTCCACTGCAAAGAGTTTAAGCTATTAACTCACTCATCTCTTATTTCTAAGTTAACAGTTCAGTGGAGTGAGGAAGTCATTAATAAATGTGTACAGTGACTGAGGTTTATTACATTTATTCTATAACTCATTAATATTTATTATAATAAAAAAGAAGAAAGCCTTTCATGTCCCCAGGTCCATTTCGTGTGTGTGCGTATATATATATATACACATATATATATACACACACACAATATATATACAATCATATGTTTAAATTAAAAGCAACACTGTCACCGTCTGGGGACTTTGCATAATTTACAAAGATCCCGATGGTGGTATCGCCACTGGGGTCCGGTAATGGGGCAGGTAAAAGGTGAGATTTAATTACCTGAACTTGTCCCATGCGGAGGCGGCCATCTTCTTTAAGTTGGTATTTGTGCATGTGCGAGAATATAGCACTGAGTATTCTGGAGGATCCAGCAAGATCCTCCATAGACAGAGCATATTCTCTGCAACCGTTACTGGTGACTGCTGGGGGAATTGATACTTCTACACGGTGGAAGCTCTAACCAGCATCAGGCGTGGGAAATATACAGAGACAAAGTAGTCTCTACTTTGTCTCAGTATATCTCTTAAAGCGGCACTGTCATGCCGAATTCCGTTTTTTTTTAACCCCCCTCCCGCCTCAACTACATCCAATCGACCCCCTAGTCATCCCCAAATGCCCCTATGCCCCCCACATTACCTATTTTTTATTCTTTATTTTCTGCCCGATCTATATTCAGGGCGCCGCCATCTTTGTGTGGGTAGGTGAAGTCCCTGTGGGACACGTCATCTACCCACACTACACAGACTGTGAGATTCCCGCACATGCCCAGTGAAACATCTGGACATGCGAACGGGAATTTCACCTATTCATTCATTCATCAGACAGACGAATGAATGAATAGAAAAAAATCAGACGAACAAACTAACACTGTGTATCAGTGTTCGTTTGTTTGTTCGGTTTATTACAAGGAGGGAGCTACCGGCAC
This sequence comes from Pelobates fuscus, assembly GCF_036172605.1. Classification (NCBI taxonomy): domain Eukaryota; kingdom Metazoa; phylum Chordata; class Amphibia; order Anura; family Pelobatidae; genus Pelobates; species Pelobates fuscus. The sequence continues at coordinate 126,065,814 of NC_086320.1, forward strand.
GCAGCTCCCTCCTTGTAATATGTAACTATAGAAGCGGCAGGGAGCAGTGCTCCCCACCACTTCATAAGCCCCCCAGGTCCCCTCCTCACTCTATGGGGGTCAATATGACCCCCATAATAGCACAAGGGAGATTAAAATCTCCCCAATGCCCCTACTCGCTATATCGCGAGTAGGGGCATGTCCACTAAACAGTGTAAAAAAAAAAAAAGGGTAATAAGGGGGGGGGACGGGGGACCTACTGTCCTCCCCCGCCGGCCCCCACCCCTGGACGGCGGGTGGGGGCCATAATGGGAAAGAGGGGGGACCTACTGTCCTCCCCTCAGGCCCCCACCCCTGGGCGGCGGGTGGGGGCCATAATAGTAATAAGGGGGGGGGACCTACTGTCCTCCACCCCCCGGCCCCCACCCCTGGGCGGCGGGTGGGGGCCATAATAGTAATAGGGGGGGACCTACTGTCCTCCCCCCCCGGCCCCCACCCCTGGGCGGCGGGTGGGGGCCATAATAGTAATAAGGGGGGGGGGACCTACTGTCCTCCAGCCCCCGGCCCCCACCCCTGGGCGGCGGGTGGGGGCCCTAATGGAAAAAAGGGGGGGGACCTACTGTCCTCCCCCCCGGCCCCCACCCCTGGGCGGCGGGTGGGGGCCATAATAGTAATAAGGGGGGAGGATCTACTGTCCTCCCCCCCCCGGCCCCCACCCCTGGGCGGCGGGTGGGGGCCATAATAGTATTAAGGTGGGGGGGACCTACTGTCCTCCCCTCCCCCGGCCCCCACCCCTGGGCGGCGGGTGGGGGCACTAAGTAAATTCCCCCCCCCCATCAAGGTGACTAGGGGTGCCCAAGCCCCTAGTCACCCACCCCCCACCCAAATAAAAAATGCCCCTACCTACCCCCCTCACCCTAAAAAATAGTGAGGGGGGAATAAAATTGCTAACCTGTAAAGTAAAATTAAACTTACCATTCGACGTCTTCTTTTTTCTAAAATCTTCATTTTTCAGCCCCAAAAAAGGCCAAATAAAAAACCATCATAGCCGTCGAACTAAAAATAAAATAAAAAACCCGACGAAAAAGAAAAAACCAGAGCGCACAAAAAAATAATCCATCTTCACCCATGGAGGGCTCCGCGCAGACTGAGCTCCGCAGGGCGGGGCAAGGCTTATAAAGCCTTGCCCCGCCCTGCAATTAGCCTAAGAACACTCTGATTGGTGGGTTTAAGCCAATCAGAGTGCCCTTTGTCATTTTACAAGCGTGGGAAAGTTCTTTGGAATTTTCCCACGCTTGTAAAATGACACAGAGCACTGTGATTGGATGGCTTGAAATCCATCCAATCACAGTGCTCTGTGTCATTTTACAAGCGTGGGAAAATTCCAAAGAACTTTCCCACGCTTGTAAGATGACACAGAGCACTGTGATTGGATGGAATTCAAGCCATCCAATCACAGTGCTCTGTGTCATTTTACAAGCGTGGGAAAATTCCAAAGAACTTTCCCACGCTTGTAAGATGACACAGAGCACTGTGATTGGATGGAATTCAAGCCATCCAATCACAGTGCTCTGTGTCATTTTACAAGCGTGGGAAAATTCCAAAGAACTTTCCCACGCTTGTAAGATGACACAGAGCACTGTGATTGGATGGAATTCAAGCCATCCAATCACAGTGCTCTGTGTCATTTTACAAGCGTGGGAAAATTCCAAAGAACTTTCCCACGCTTGTAAGATGACACAGAGCACTGTGATTGGATGGAATTCAAGCCATCCAATCACAGTGCTCTGTGTCATTTTACAAGCGTGGGAAAATTCCAAAGAACTTTCCCACGCTTGTAAAATGACACAGAGCACTGTGATTGGATGGATTTCAAGCCATCCAATCACAGTGCTCTGTGTCATTTTACAAGAGTGGGAAAGTTCCAAAGAACTTTCCCACGCTTGTAAAAAGACACAGAGCACTGTGATTGGATGGATTTCAAGCCATCCAATCACAGTGCTCTGTGTCATTTTACAAGCGTGGGAAAATTTCAAAGAACTTTCCCACGCTTGTAAGATGACACAGAGCACTGTGATTGGATGGAATTCAAGCCATCCAATCACAGTGCTCTGTGTCATTTTACAAGCGTGGGAAAATTCCAAAGAACTTTCCCACGCTTGTAAAATGACAAAGAGCACTCTGATTGGCTTAAACCCACCAATCAGAGTGTTCTTAGGCTAATTGCAGGGCGGGGCAAGGCTTTATAAGCCTTGCCCCGCCCTGCGGAGCTCAGTCTGCGCGGAGCCCTCCATGGGTGAAGATGGATTATTTTTTTGTGCGCTCAGGTTTTTTCTTTTTCGTCTGGTTTTTTTTTTGCGCTCGGGTTTTTTATTTTATTTTTAGTTCGACGGCTATGATGGTTTTTTATTTGGCCTTTTTTGGGGCTGAAAAATGAAGATTTTAGAAAAAAGAAGACGTCGAATGGTAAGTTTAATTTTACTTTACAGGTTAGCAATTTTATTCCCCCCTCACTATTTTTTAGGGTGAGGGGGGTAGGTAGGGGCATTTTTTATTTGGGTGGGGGGTGGGTGACTAGGGGCTTGGGCACCCCTAGTCACCTTGATGGGGGGGGGGGGATTTACTTAGTGCCCCCACCCGCCGCCCAGGGGTGGGGGCCGGGGGGGGGCAGTAGGTCTCCCCCCCCTTATTACTATGATGGCCCCCACCGCCGCCCAGGGGTGGGGAAAGGGGGGGGGAGGACAGTAGGTCCCCCCCCCTCTTATTACCATTATGGTCCCCACCCGCCGGCCAGGGGTGGGGGCAGTAGGTTCCCCCCCCCTACTACTATTATGGCCCCCACCCGCCGCCCAGGGGTGGGGGCCGGGGGGGGAGGACAGTAGGTCCCCCCCCCTACTACTATGGCCCCCACCCGCCGCCCAGGGGTGGGGGCCGGGGGGGGAGGACAGTAGGTCCCCCCCCCTACTACTATTATGGCCCCCACCCGCCGCCCAGGGGTGGGGGCCGGGGGGGGGAGGACAGTAGGTCCCCCCCTCTTATTACCATTATGGCCCCCACCCGCCGGCCAGGGGTGGGGGCCGGGGGGAGGACAGTAGGTCCCCCCCCCCTCTTATTACCATTATGGCCCCCACCCGCCGGCCAGGGGTGGGGGCCGGGGGGGAGGACAGTAGGTCCCCCCCCACTACTATTATGGCCCCCACCCGCCGCCCAGGGGTGGGGGCTGGGGGGGGGAGGACAGTAGGTCCCCCCCCCCTACTACTATTATGGCCCCCACCCGCCGCCCAGTGGTGGGGGCCGGGGGGGAGGACAGTAGGTCCCCCCCCCCTACTACCATTATGGCCCCCACCCGCCGCCCAGGGGTGGGGACCGGGGGGAGGACAGTAGGTCCCCCCCCCTCATTATCTTTATGGCCCCCACCCACCGCTCAGGGGTGGGGGCCGGGGGGGGACAATAGGTCTCCCTCCCTTATTTTACTTTACGGCCCCCACCCGTCGTTTAGGGGTGGGGGGCAATATTTTCTTTTTTTTTTTTTTTTAAAGTGAGCAGCCACAGGCTGCTCACTGCTTACTAGACATGCCCCTACTCGCGGTATAGCGAGTAGGGGCATATTATTTACTAATACCAAGTCATTTTTACTTGGTGTTAGTAAATTTGGCTGAAAGACCAATTTAGGTCTTTCAGCCTTTTAGTAGATAGCTCCCTGATACCGTGGGAATTAGGGAGTTATCTACTAAGCGGCTGCAACATGCAGCCACAGCAATGAATAGGATCGGAGTTTCATTCATTTGAATGAAATTCCGATCCGAACAAAGTACCGAATTGCATCCTAACACCAATGGAGAAACAGTGCTCATTCTGTTAGGATGCAATTCGGCAGTTTTGCCGGCGTTCTGTCTAAGTGACAGGACGTTCGGCAATACTGACAGGAAGCATTGTGGGAACTGGGAGGAAAGCTAGGGATCATGGGAAAATTGGTCTGACCAGCGGAAATAAAGCACACTTTGCTCCTCCGCTGGTCAGAGCTGGTCAAGCGGAGGAATCCTCCATAAGACAGAGTCCCTACTTTGTCTTATGATTTTAAAGAAAACTAAAGAAGACAGGAAGAAAAGAATAACAGATCCCGAGAGAGGGGGAGAAGAGGAAGAGATTGAGGAAAGGTAAGTTCGGCATGACAGTGCCGCTTTAACCAGGTTGGAATTCCAGTGAAATTCCAACATGGAATCTTGTGAAGAACTCCTTCTGTCTATCTTTTTGAAATACACATTTTTCTAAAGGGTGGTGGTGTCTGTGTGACAGTGGCACTTTAAAGGAAGATAAATTATAAGCAATGACACAGTTTACAGGTAACAGCCTGGTAAACTCTATAATCTTTTCAATCATATGTTTCAAGCATAAAGTGGATTTCTAAACCTAAAAAACAAAAATTCCAGGTGAAAATTTTGCTTATTTCTTTCAAAAAATAAACGAGTAAGTAATATAGCATCACCTATCAAAGTGCAATAGGGAACCAGCGGTTGTACTCGGACTCGCTAGAGAGCACTGGAGTGCAAATTCTACACCTGCCGGAGGGCAAATCTCATGTTGAACAATACAAAGAAAAGTGCTCTGTGTATAGAAGGCGCTTAATAGGTTAACCAGCGATGCAGGTGAAGAAACAGCAGCTCAACAGACGTGCAAATACCCCCAAAATTTACACACAAATGTAGTACAAAAACAGATAACCCAAGTGGAACAAATGACTCAAGTGATTTCTCAGTGGAGCGCTAAAAGAGGCGAAATTAGCCCCATATATTATGTTGAAGTGTATAAATATACGATTCCCTATATGGGAAGAAAATATGCAAATAGTGAAGTATGTCAAGGTCCAGTAGTATAAACAAGAAGGTAATATGGACCACACTCACATGGTTTAGAGCCACATATGGATAGGCTCAAATCTCTCTGGCATAGGTATATCCGGTAATACCAAAACCTTCTTGCAGTATCCGGTCAGTTTTCTGACCAAAATGAAAAAGACGAGAGAGAGCCTCCTTGTGCAGTATTGTCAAGAAATGCCACTGCAAATACACATTTAATATGAAGTAATTGCTCACCTTGCAAGGAGCCAGCTTGGTATTAAGGTAGATGTGATATTAAGGAGAGCACAGCCCCACTTGAATACACTAAACAGCAGGATACTTGTGGATCCAGGTATACTAAAATAACACTTTATTAAAACAATAAAATATTAAAAATGCAAAGTGATACAAGTCCATCAATGGTAAGTCCTCTCCCGAGATGCGTTTCGCCTGTCGGCTTTATCGATCAGGATTGTTTTAATAAAAAGTGTTAATTTAGTATACCTGGATCCACAAGTCTCCTGCTGTTTCCTGTATTCAAGTGGGGCTGTGCTCTCCTTAATAGCACATCTACCTCAATACCAAGAGCCTAGTATAGCTGGCTCATTGCAAGGTGAGAAATTACTTCATATTAAATGTGTATTTGCAGTGGCATTTCTTGACAATACTGCACAAGGAGGCTCTCTCTCGTCTTTTTCATTTTGGTCAGAAAACTGACCGGATACTGCAAGAAGGTTTTGGTATTACCTGATATACCTATGCCAGAGAGATTTGAGCCTATCCATATGTGGCTCTAAACCATGTGAGTGTGGTCCATATTACCTTCTTGTTTATACTACTGGACCCTGACATACTTCACTATTTGTATATTTTCTTCCCATATAGGGAATCGTATATTTTTACACTTCCCCCATAATATATAGGGGTAAGATCGCCTCTTTTTTAGCACTCCATTGAGAGATCACTTTAGTTGTTTGTTCCACTTGGGTTATCTGTTTTGTACCAAATCTCAAGTTGCCAGCTCTGATCCCCGTCACTTACCTGAAGCAGGGCTAAAAGAATAAACCCAACTGGATCAGTGGCACCAGAGTCAAAATTGCAACTTTGCGGAAATTAAGGTATTATGGTGCCAGGAAGTCCTTTCGTTAACAATGGGTAGACCACAAAGACTCTAGAGCCCAATAGCTCTGAAGTTCTGCAGAATGGAAGGCTCAGATATCAGCTACTTGCTAAAAAAAAGTAGCAACAGGCATTGCAGCAAGTAGCAACTGGCCAATACAAAGGAGATTATAAAAAATTGCCCTTAGACGCCTAATTTTACAGTTATTTTGTGCTCCCCTAATGAGTCACCATGCCTGTACTGCCTTATTGGAATGCTGGCCCAGATTAAATATCTTAGCTGGTCTTACCCTTATTGAATACTGTGATATTTATCAGATTCTGGATAAAGAATCTTAAAATAAGCTGGAGTAAGCTGGTAATTAAACTGGAAATTGGATGAATTTTGTTTCCAACGTGGTTATCTTAGTACATATTTTAAAAGTTGATTGTCAGCTCAATAACAACTCACAATTTCCATCATTGGTAACTATTACTGGTCTAAGGTGTATTCAATAATGTAAGCCTGTTCTACCTCATAGTAGGGATTTTAAGTGCAAAACTTAAATATATTTGATAGAACAATTTCATTGTGCAATGCCGATGATGCGTCAAATGTCTCACAAACTGTAGTCTTCATCAACCTTTTTCCATATACCATCACAGACAGATGCCTAATTCATGTAACAGTTTTCTTTTTTTCTTCCTAATTATGTTCGTGTGTATACAAATAAGTGATAGTTGTTCGTATGTGAACCATGATTTAAAAAAACAAAAATGACAAATTCTACAGTGTGAAACAGGCTACATCCCCTTCCTCAGTAACAAAAGAGCTCTTAGACAATCTGTCCAACTAAATTTCACTATTCTATAATGATACAGCTGGGCTTTCCTCTCATGGGGATTCTGGATAAATTGGCTGTACGCTCAATGTTATGGGCAATAAATTATTAATGGGTCTGTCTATGTCTTTAATAGCTATCATAGCAGCAAAATAAAGAAGCCTGATAGTATTGGCTGCTGAAACCCAACTACGGGTAAAAGATATATCAGATTTAATTAGTCAACTGTAAAAATACTTTGGACAACCCAATGATCAAATGCAATGCAATGCAACTGCCAAGAGTCCAGTGTTTATTTTTTATACCATGTGTCGTCCCAATAGAGGTTTCTCCAGAGATGGCTTTGTATTGCTATGCAGGATACATTTCACACAGGGAAAATATGTGCCTCTGTCTATGTTCATAATAAATGAATCACCAGATGCCATCATTGCACATTGAGTATCAGTGAAAACCCATTGCTTTATAGAAAGATTTGTTTTCAGTTGTGCAATACTGCTCAAGCAAAGGACTAAAAGCATAGCAATACTCAACATATAAAGTAGAGATTTAACCCACGTGAACCTTTTTCCTCTTTACTCCTCCTAAACGATATATATTTCTTAGTGTCCTGATCCATACTAATTGCATACAGGGACATGATATACATGTCTAATCAAGTGCTTTTGTTTTGCTGTAAGAGTAGAGAAGATGTACATTTCACACATGCATTATTTATGGAGTTATGGAACAATTTTATGGGTATGTGATAATTGGGAAGGGGGGGGGGGGCAGGGAAGATACAGAACATTTCTGGAACATACGAAAGATGGATTGTGAGATACAAAGAGAGAATTATGGGAAAAGAGTTTGTGACATGCAGGTAAGAAAAAGATTTGTGTTGAACAAATGTAAAAAAAAGAAACTAGAATGTGTGTGCGTTGGTAGTGGGCGAGGAGGGTTAAAACACATAACCAAACAGCCAGCTGGCTCTCTTTCATGTAATTACGCTTTACACTAATATCGCTAACAGAGCGAGAACAGTGTGCACCAGGGAATCTGAAAATTGCCTTGATATTTTACACAAAATAACTATATTACACTATTCTTATTTACTAATATACACTGTATTTATGTGGGCTAAAAAAAATCAGGGAAAAAGTATTTAAGTTATAAAAATCATTTTTGGGAGGACTTTTTATTTTTGGTTTCCTTTGTGATGAGTCACACAGTAATTCTCTCAAGGATGCAGAGTTAATTGCCAGGACCCGCAACATGACCTGTGTGTCTGGTTTCCATGGTCACTGCATTTAATCTCCAATCAATCCCACCAGGAATAGTTTAATGTAAAAGAAGAAAAAAGAAAAAGAAAAAAAGAAAAAAAGACATTATTTGGCCTCGTGTGAAATGGCAATAGAAGTCTCAGGCTTCCTTTGGAGATTAATCATGCATTACAAGAAAATATCTGCTATATAGAGCTAGGCCCACTGATTCACACGCACAACCCTGAAAGAAATATTTAATATAATAGGATAATGTGTGCGCAGCCCAGGAGGAAACACATATAAAGCGTATTGGGGAAAATGTGGAGTGGCAAAAGACAAGGAGTTAACACAACTAGAGGTTGCACATGAAATGTTAACATATAAGTAAGCGAGAGGCACTGTCATGTACAATGTGTATGAAGATGGGGTTTTAATATGGGTAATAGCACCAGGGGGTGGGGTTTCACAGCAGAGAAAACCAAGAAGCCATCTTTGAAGCTGCACAGGGAAGGCACAGCAAAAGCAGCTCCAGGCCTTTGTCAAACGCAAGTTTGTAATATATTTTTCTCTCCACAAAGAGCCCCAGTGACTGCATGAGGGTTTATTAAGAAGAGGAAATTTACTTAAATATATAATTAACATATATAAAGCCAGGGTAGCTAGGTGGGGACAATGGGAAGGGGACATTTCTGAAACAAAGCACAGTGCTGCCCGTCACTAATAATTTTAATAACTCCTACAGCACATAACCCACTGTCTTCTTCATTCACTCATGCAGTGGCTAGTTTAAAAGTTCTGAAGTTTCAAACTGCAGGACTGGAGCTGCAACTGAGCACAGATCGGATTCTGATTTCACTCTATTCTAATCTGCAATGATTGTTGCTTCTGTCAACCATGTCAGCTAATTCTTCGCTCCATATTACCACTGCAAATTAAAGGGACACTATAGTCACCAGAACAACTACAGCTTAATGTAGTTGTCCTGGTGAATATAATGGCTCCCTTCAGGCATTTTCATGTAAACACTGGCTTTTCAGAGAAAAGGCAGTGTGTACATTGCCCGTACGGACACCTCCAAGTGGCCACCCCTTAGATGACCACTGGAGATGCTTCCTGGCTCAGGGCTGCACAGTAAGCAGCCCTGCCGTTAAGCATCCCCACGTTCTGCATGGAGACGCTGAATTTTCCCTGTGCCAATTTTAGCATTGGATTGGCAAAAAATTGGCCATTTTGATGATGTCACAAAGGGGTCGGAGCCAGCGCCAGCAGACCCCGCTTGGCGCTGGAGATAAGGTGAGCTTTAAACTTTTATAGGGGGGCAAGCCACCTAAATGGTGGGTTTAGCACTATAGGATCAGGAATACATGTTTGTGTTCCTGACCCTATAGTGATCCTTTAATTATATTGTCAGCTGCAATGCTAATGAGTCTATAATTACCCTGTTGCTTTAACCATGTGCACACTGTCTGCTGAGAGCGAATGGAGTAGCTGACATGTTTCATAACAGTAGCAATATTTAATAGAGAGCTAAGAGTATCAAAGCAGAAGCACTACTGAAGAGATCATGATCAAGGGAAAGCTAAGAAAGGGCTAGAAAGAGAGAGGAAGCTGAAGCATTATACAGAGACATGTACTGTATGGGTATCTCTGTATTGCAGCTTTGTGTAATTGATTACAGTGATCCTGGCTGTGTGGGATAGTTATGGTATCTTCCCATTGTGCCAGCTCTGTGTATTATATCTGTATTTTTCTCAGCTCGGTTTGTGGTATAGTTTTCTTTGTATTGTACTCACCTCTCTGTATTTTTTTTATAGATCTTTTTGTTGTGTCTAGCTGTTTTTTTTTTTTTTTGAATGAGTACCTCTGTATTATGCTCAACTCTGTGAATTGTAGAAGTATTTCTGTACTGTATATGGAGGAGTAAGATTCTGGGGGAGGAGTCTGGCACCCCACCATCTTAAAACGTCACCAGCCACCACCGTTTGTCTCTGTAATTATATTAAAAACTTGGAAAAATTACATCCCAATCCTGATCACTCCAGACATAGTCATGGCACACATTGCAAATGAGCAGGGGAAACTGAAATAATGCTTCATTCTCTTTCTAGGTTTTAACAATAATTGACAGTGAAAAAAAAGAGGTGCTCAGATGCAGGATAGGCACGAGTTGGGCTTCTACAATAAATGTTCTTTTTCACAACTCTGTGAAAATCATTAGATTGGCAGATATAGTTGTTTTATGAATAAGATACTCACAGCTGCATATGCACATATTGTATGAGGTTTTTCATGTTAAAGGACCACTATAGTGCCAGGAAAACATACTCGTTTTCCTGGCACTATAAAGCCCTGAGGGTGCCCCCACCCTCAGGGTCCCCCTCCTGCCTGGCTCTGGGGAGAGGAAAGGGGTTAAAACTTACCTTTCTCCAGCGCCGGGTGGGGAGCTCTTCTCCTCCGATCCTCCTCCTCCTCCTCCTCCCATTCGGCTGAATGCGCACGCGCGGCAAGAGCTGCGTGCGCATTCAGCCGGTCTCATAGGAAAGCATTATCAATGCTTTCCTATGGACGCTTGCGTGCTCTCACTGTGATTTTCACAGTGAGAATCACACAAGCGCCTCTAGCGGCTGTCAATGAGACAGCCACTAGAGGCTTTGAGGGCTGGATTAACCCATTTATAAACATAGCAGTTTCTCTGAAACTGCTATGTTTATAAAAAAAATGGGTTAACCCTAGCTGGACCTGGCACCCAGACCACTTCATTAAGCTGAAGTGGTCTGGGTGCCTAGAGTGGTCCTTTAATGGCTGACAAGAAATCGGAAATATAACTATTATGGAAAGCCTGACAGTATTCAAACTATTATGGACGCTGCCCACACAGGCGTTCATTCCAGGGAGATGTCTATTTTCAGCACTCTGTAGGTCAAAGAGAGACTTAAATACAGTAAAAACATTTACTTATTCACTGCATGGAAGGGTCCAATATCTTTTATAAATAATACAAATATCTCATCAAATAATTTCACTGCCTGTAAACATGTTAAAAGTGCCACAAACCGAGGGAGGGCGTGGCTTGAGCGCCGAGCGGAATGGCGGCGTGAACCAGGAGCTCCCTGCAGGCTACGATAAAAATCCCGTCTCACCAGCTTCAACACTAGCAACATGGGGAAAAATCACCGGTCCCAACACGCCACCACGACTACCGACACCCCGAGGGGGACTCAAACTGCGAATATGCGCAGATTCCTCACGGCCCAAACGGAACAGGCCGCTCAGGCCTCAGGGGACATGGAAACATCAGGCACAAGCCATGCGGCCCTGCCATGCGGCGGACACCTCGAGCAGGTACTTACACCACCCGACCCACCCCCTCCCCAGCTGGACTGGGCGACTATATTGAGCAACCTGCCCACGAAAACGGACCTCAAAGAGGCCAATGAGGCCCTCCACAAATCAATTGCAGGGGAATTGCAGGCCCTGAGGGAAGACTTACAGGGGATACACAGCAAAGTGTCATATCAGCGCAGAATGCAACCGCAGACACCCTAAAAAGGCAAGAAACACAGCTCCGCCAAATGGCCCTCCATATGGAAGACCTAGATAATAGAGGGCGAAGACAGAACCTCAGAATCTGGGGCTTACCCGAAGAACTGGACCAGACCACGCCGATCCGTGAAACTCTCACGGAAATATTTAATGCCCTCTTGCTGAGGCCGCCCAATACACCCGTCGAGTTCGTCAGGGCGCACAGGGCACTTAGGCCCAGAGGCCCACCGGAGTCCCCCCCACGGGACGTCATCTGTTGCCTACTACACTTCCAAGTTAAGGAAGATATCCTGAGAACCGCCAGAGACCAAAGGCAAATACTACACAAAGGCGTGGAATTGCAACTTTACCCTGATTTATCACCGGCAACCCTTGCGTACCGCAGGGCCATGCGCCCCCTCACGAGAGTATTACAAGCCAACAAAATTGGATACCGTTGGAGCTTCCCTACCGGATTACAAATCACTACGAATACAGGCTCCTACATGGTAAAGAGCGAAGACGACCTCAGAGACATTGTACGGGAACTTCAATTGCCACAGATACACCTGCCTTGGCCGGACCCGATGGCCTTTTACACCTTCTCACCCGACACGCAGACCAGGCCGCAGCAACCACCGAGACCTCGGAGAACAAGGCAACAAACCACGCGCCCCTCAGGCGCCAACATGTAAAGGACTGGGCACTTTGAACCCCCCATCCTGAGGCCCACCACCGGCACCACTAACAAACTGAGCACTCAATCCTAACACCGACCTGAGAAAACAGAGACCTCGGACACACCAAATTGATCCCGCTACGCAGCCACTAACCACTCCAGAGAGAGACCCGACCCCCTACGGAGACGAAGAAGCTACAGAGACCGAGCACACATCACGGGCTCCACGGCTCAGTGGAGTAGGGTAACCTAACGGACTCAATAGGCATTGCTGAGGCTCTCACTGGGGGGAGGGGAGTAGCGGGGGGGAATAGTAAGCAATGTGATGTCTCATAATTTCAAATGCGATGTTTACCATAAGCTGAGGGGGGCCCTGAGCACCGGCTGGGCCCGGCTGCTGCCACCCGCCTGCCCTGTGATGAACTCCGGGGAGCGGGCGGGCGGTGGCACCGGCGGGGCCCACCTGGGGCGGGGACCCCAGCCAACAGATGTGTCAGAGGGATAATAGCCAGGAAGAAAACACTATCAGACACGACACACCAGTTAGCTCAGCCGGGGGGACCGAGGGAGAGAGGGGCAGCGACACTCTTGATGTTCTTCCATTGTTGCAAAAATAATGTTTGAAATGCTAGTTAACTGTTTATACTTGTTGTACTGAATGATATAATGCTAATACCGATGTTTGTACCACACTTAACAGTAGCGACCGGACATGCTACGTACGTGAGTTGACCAACACGCACAAACCCATAGAAAGGAACACCTCGAGACGGGGAAGCCGAACACATCCCATCTAATCACCTTTTCAGAGCCGCACAGGGACACCAGGGGACATGTCACTGAGACGCCGACACTGACGCCCGGACACCCGACCTACGCCTAGTAGGAGAGACGCCGACCAAACAGTGAGCAACCCACGTGCACCACAGGTGGTGCCGCGGACTGTGACTCCCCGACGTCTACACCTAGCGGTCGCTAGACCGAGACATACCCTTTATCATACCCTACCTCCCCCCCCCCGCACACCCTACTACCACCCATACTTGACTCCGGACATCCCTACCGACCACGACACACGTACTTCTACTACACCTCCCATACAAGAGAGACTAGGAACTAGACGAGACGCTCCCCGATACACACATGACGAGAGACATGGCCCTGACACCTGCACCCCTACACGTCATCACTATCAACGCAAAGGGACTAAACAAACCGGAGAAAAGATCCGGAGCGCTAAGGGACTTTCACAAGCAGAGGGCCTCAATAGTTATGATACAGGAAACACATTTTAAAAAGGGAACCAGACCCAAACTTACTAACCACCACTACACACAAGGCTACTACAGTGACTACCACGGGGGTAAAGCTAGGGGAACAGCGATCCTACTACACAAAAGCGTGCCGTTCCAGGGGGGAGCATGCATGACGGATGAGGAGGGCAGATACTTGTTCCTTAAGGGGAAAATAGCCGAGCGCCAATACACATTCGCGACAGTTTATGCCCCCAACACACGACACTACCGCTTCCTCAAGCAAACACTCCGCAAACTCATGGAGTTCAGAGAGGGGACCCTCGTACTGGGAGGGGACTTCAACATCGCACTAGACCCGACATGGGACACATCATCAGGCTCCTCCCATATTCCCACGCAACAACGGCAAAACATTAAAACCTTACTCCGCAGTCACCGCCTGGTTGACTGCTGGAGAGCCCACCACCCAGATACAAGGGATTTCACCTTCTTCTCCCACCCACACAACTCATACTCCCGGATAGACCACATATACACCACACAATACGACCTCTCCCTAGTCACCGAAGCCACGATTGGAACGGCGACTTGGTCAGACCACGCACCAGTCACCCTCAAATTAAAATCGCCACTTTTTCGCCCCACTACCCCGAAATGGAGACTAAACGAATATCTACTCACTAACACGGAGGTCGTAACCCATATAGGCGACAAAATTAGAGACTACTTATCCCTTAACACTGCCGAACACACATCCCCGACAGTACGATGGGAAGCGCACAAATCCGTAATACGGGGACATTACATTCAACAAGGGGCGATTATAAAGAAAAGAACTGAAATGAGACAGGCAAGCCTCCTCGAAGAAATTCACAACACAGATGACCAAAACAAACTCGACCCAGACCACACACTCCAATCCCGACTCTTACAACTCAGAAGAGAGTTAGCTACGCTAATCCACTCTAAACACCACAGAGACGCTGCGAGACATAAAGCTTTCTTTACCCTACACGGGAATAAGAGCGGCAAGCTTCTGGCTGCTATGCTGCGGAAAAAGAGGCTACACACATATATAGACAGGATCAGGGACAAAACGGGGACCCTACACCGACTCCCATCGGATATCATGAACACAATCCGCGCATATTACACAGACCTATATACCCTCCCGCAACCACAGACCGAACCGGCGAAGGCCCGCCTTCGCCACGTGATCCAAACATACTTGACGAGGTACCCAATGCCAACCTTAGACGCAGAAATCGCCGAAACGCTAGACGAGCCCATCACAATAGAGGAGCTATCGATAGCAGTCAAGAACACCAAACCCGGTAAAAGCCCAGGGCCAGACGGCCTGCCGGTGAAATATTATAAGACATACGCAGAAGAGCTACTTCCACCAATGGTGGAGGCGTTCAACGCGGTACGGGACGGGGAACATATCCCCAAGCAGGCCCTGACAGCCCACATAACTGTTATACCCAAAGAGGGCAAAGACAGGGAACATTGTGGGAACTATAGACCCATCTCGTTAATTAACTGCGACGTCAAACTCTTAGCGAAGGTCCTCGCCACGCGCCTCACGAAGCACATCCCATCTCTGATCCACCCTGATCAGGTGGGATTTGTGACGGGGCGCGAGGCCCGAGACAACACCATCAGGGCACTCACCCTCATGCACGGCGGCGGGAAGGCCGTTGGAGGCCTTCTCCTGCTGTCCACGGACGCGGAGAAGGCCTTCGACAGAGTACGCTGGGAGTACCTTTTTGAGACGCTCGCACACATGGGACTGGGCCCCCACTTAAGGCAATGGATAGAAGCTCTATATCGAGAGCCCACTGCCCAGGTACTAGTCAATGGGGCACTGACTAACGCCTTCACCATCCATAACGGCACCAGACAGGGGTGCCCCCTGTCGCCGCTCCTGTTCGCTCTGGCACTGGAGCCGTTTCTCACACACATCAGACACAACGCAGACGTGACCGGCATGACGACAGGCCCAGTGCACCATAAGGTAGCGGCTTACGCGGACGACCTGCTCTTTGTGGTGACCAACCCTGTCATCACACTACCGAACATAATGAGAGAACTACAGGCATTCGGGGACCTATCAAATATGAAAATTAACTACGGAAAATCGTATATCCTAAACGTTAGCGTACCCCACACGAGAGCGGAAACCCTGAGAAGTAGCTTCCCCTTTCAATGGGCCGAGGACAAGATTAAATATCTTGGAATCTGGCTAACCAAACGCACAGAAGACCTGTTTAGGGACAACTTTGCGGTCATTCTACAGACATTTCAGAGAGACATGCGGGAATGGTCATACCCCCATATCTCGTGGCTAGGGCGAGTACAGGTCATAAAAATGAACCTCCTCCCGCGCCTCTTGTACCTTTTTCAAGCCATCCCCACTGTAATCCCGAGACCCTTCTTCATCACGCTCAGGAAAGAAATGACCAGATACATATGGGGCGGGGGGAAACCTAGGGCAAAATTCTCCATACTGACCAGACCCAAGGACAAAGGGGGACTGGCCCTCCCAGATTTTCAACTTTATTATATGGCCACACACCTACAGAGGGTTGTAGAATGGTCCAAGGAAGGGGTCCACAAGCTGTGGAAGACGGTAGAAGAGATGGAGGCAGGTAGACCGATCGCGGGACTTCCATGGAGACGCGACCAGACGGAAGGACATGTCATGTCCGTATATACGAAAAACACCCTGGGAGTATGGCGGAAGGCCAAACGACAGGGGAACTTGTCTCCATACCCATCCCCCCTTATGCCTCTGACACATAACGAAGACTTTCCCCCAGGTCTAGACCCACGGGCTCTCAGAAACATCATCCCGAGCACATCCCCGCGCCTACATCACACTCTACAGGGTGGGGTCTGCAAACAGCTAACAGATATGCTAGAGGACACGCCCCCCACCTTTATGCACGGCTTTCGCTATGCCCAACTAATAGCCTACATTCACACCCTGCCACAGGGGCCAGCGCTTGGCAGGGAATATACCACAATAGAGAGGATCAGCGCACAACCGGACCCACTCCCACACGGGATATCCTCTCTGTACTCCATGCTACAGTCGGAACTCCCGACCGAACCACCCCGTTTCATGGGTAAATGGGAAACAGCCCTAGGAATCACACTCACGGAAGGGGAATGGGAATCGATATGTTACCTAACACACCACTGCTCCACACACAGTAAAACGCAGGAAACGGCCTACAAACTCCTGACGTACTGGTATAAGACACCACATCTCCTACACCGAATGAACCCAAGTCTATCCAGTCTGTGCTGGAGATGCGAAAGAGAGGAAGGCACACTGAAACATATCTGGTGGGATTGCGCACTGATCACCCCATACTGGCGGGGAATACACAACATGCTAGGGAAGTTCACAGAACGACCACCCCCCCTGGAACCGGCCGCGATGCTCCTACACCATACACCAGTTCCCCACTCAAAATATAAAAAATCCATGACTATCAGGATACTAAATGTAGCCAAACGAGTACTCCCCCAATTCTGGAAGAAACCTGTGACACCATCACTGCTGTCCTGGTTCAACCAAATGGAGGAACTAAGGATAATAGAGGAACTCACACTGACGACGAATACTGCCCCGACGACATACACTGACATATGGACATACTGGATCCTAGAGACAGCGAAACCGAAATTCCAACAAGACCTCAGGACAATCACCGACGCTCACCTTCAGAACCCAACTTAAAAACGGGAACTAAACACCCAGGGAGACGGAGGACTACTGACTGACGACGGACCGGACCACCCCATCCCCACCTGCCTACCCTTCCCCCATTCCTAAAGAGAAAACACCGACAGACCCCACTTAACAGTATGAACACACCGAAAGTCAATGCTACCCGACACAAAGACACCCCAGAGGCCACTTGCAACGCCGTGGACACTTAGTGACCGCACCCTTAGAGACCCAGAGAAAGGGACGGGGGACTACCCTGGACGAACCGAAGGCCCGATCTGGCGGAGACAAACAGACCATCATAGACAGGGAAACCCAACCTCCCGTACTCAGATACGCCCCCACAAAACCAGGACACGAAACCGACACAGGGAAATACAATAGCCCGACGATAGCACTATCACACACAACCACGATAGGGTGCCGTATGGCACATTTAAGAACGCATATCAGTGGAGGGTATCAAACACACCATGGCTCACAATGAAGACGCAGACCACCAACGCCACACAACCATGGCGAGGTGGAAAACAGACACCAACCGCTAAGACACAGCCGAAAACACACTAAACACACGCTAGAGACAATGGAAAGAGACACCCTCCACACTTACAAAAAGGGACACACGGGTCAGTCACTGAAGTGGACTAACGAGCTTGGACTAAGGGTATGACATAAAGTGGAACTCACCTGGCTAACCCAGCTGAGACATGACCTACCAAATACAACTAACTACTGTTAAGGAAGAAGGGGGTAGAATCTTAGAATGCTAGGATGTTAAAGATCACGATAGAAAGCTAAAGATGTCCATCCACGACATTAACCTAGAGCCCCAGGGCTCCTGAACATTATACATACCTGAAATTGTAATTGTCACCAACTGGATCTGCGCATCCACGAACGTCTAGTACAGTAAGAGACCTGCGAGTCTCACCATCAGGATAATTAATGAAAAACGACTCTAAACACATCGATCATAAAAGAACGAGACCTGCGAGTCTCTATAGTATTATTGGGGACTGTGAGCCCACCAGCAACTATTACTTGTTACTGTTTCCAGGGACCTGCGAGTCCTATTCCTTCTTGCTTACCTTTTATTGTAAAGACATTGAAAATACGTTAATAAAAATTATATTTACAAAAAAAAAAGTGCCACAAACCTTCATGACATTCTTGTACGAGGGTCTGAATCCTCTCTCTTCAATTACTTCATGATCCTCGTCTTCCTCATCCAGAGCATCATAACCTTCATCATTACTTCCATCGGTCTCTTCAATATTGGTCATCTGATCAATCAGCTTCTCCAGAGGAGGGCTTAGCTCTCTTTCTTCATTGTCCTTCAGCCCATAGTCCAGGGCTTTGTAAATGATGATGCCAAGAGATACAATGACCTGGAAATCGATAAACAAAATATTAGGTTAGATGTAAGTTAAGCGTTCGTTAAACTGAAATGTAATGGTTTGATAGAAACAAAGAAAGGAAGTATTATTGACTGGAATTATAGAGTACTGAATGGTTATCTAATGGGACACAATTTATAACTCCATGTCTGACATTAAACCCAACTATTAATGCTCTAATAATCTTAACAGTTTTAAATATTTCGATAGAATTGTTAGGATGTTCACTAGTTTACCAAATATGGTACCTTTAAGGCCTCTCATCTATTAAGGGTATATTCACTAAAATCAGACATTTGGGTACCAAGCTATGAACCTAAAATTGATCGAGCTGAATGGACTGCTATAGGTGGAGACACTTTTCTTAAAAGATCAATTCTTTAATAGATACTTGCCACCAGAGCGCAAACAGGTTTGACAAACTTTTGTAATGGGATATGAGAAAGGAAATAAATAAAACAATCGTCCCCTTACTCATCCACAGGTTATCCTCCTCCCAACCACAAGTCATTTCTTACCAAGGCATTACAGAATAATATGACACCTTTATGGGAAAGAAATTGGTGCCTGCTAACCCCTACCTTTACATGCACAAACAATGTTTCAACTACTCGATGAGAATTATGTTTATTGCATTAATTTTTATAGGTGGGAAATAAATCATGATTTGTTTCATTCCCTAAGGATCTGGAGTACAGAACAGTGTTTTACATACAATTGAATTATCAGCCTGTCAAAAGGAAATCCTCCCTAAGGCACTCCAGATGTAATGTATGTAAGTGGAGTTAATCACTGCATTCTACAGACACCAATGGCACAGGGTCGTAAATAGCAGATAGTGATGCTTAAGTTATAGATTGCAAAAACAATACCAACAGTATAACAGTTTGCTACATGCAGCTATGGAAAATGCATTTAGGGTTGCCTTCTCCTTTAGCATGAGGTTTTATAAAATGATATACTAGAAAGTTGGTGTTTATGAGGATTATCGTATGATGTTAAGAATTCAGTAGATTATGGTTAGGGGCAGTGCAGTGTTTTTGTTATATGTAAGCTCATAAAATCCAATAACTATTCTGCCACATGGCATTTACCCTCTCAATTCCCTAGACAAGACTGTATTGCTAATTAATAACCAACTATGCTGTAAAGCACAATATGAGGCAATATAAAATTGCTTTAAAAGGGGTTTTCATATCAAATCCTCACAATTCCAATGAGTAAAGCAACCCTCCAGGTTTTACTTACAATATTCCACCTATTGGTGGCAATACAAGCATAACTACAGCTCTGTCGCGTATCAATCTCTCTACTTGTTGGTAAATTCCAGAATGGTCAGCTCCGTCGTCTCGGAAACACATAAATGGCAATAATATGAACGATGCCTCCAACCAATTACAATGCAGATAAAGATACACTGCATGCCTTTGGAATATTGACATTCCCCAATGTTAGAAAAGAACCAGGATATATTTTATATTGTCCCACCTTCAGATACAACATCTATCTGCTGAAAAAGGTTGGTGAGCGTTTTTTGGGCCACTATTTTTTACTGCATTTATTTTAGTTGGGGTTTAATTTTTACTGTCTAGTTTCTTTACGGTTTCTGTACATTAGCACTGTGCTCCAGAATCAATCCTATTGAGGACCTTTACAAGCAGATCCAGACTGATAGTACGAAGCATTACATATACTAATTTATCACCATGTGATACTATGCATGGCAAGAAATCTGCCTTGGCAATCTTATGGGTTGCAAAGCATCATTTTTCGTAATTTCTGCCAGCATGATGACCTAGCTAAATCATTGGTTCCAACAATGACATTTTTTTTTATTTTATTTTTTTAACAAATGGGCTGGTGTAGGAGTTTTATGAGAGGGCCATCACTAGCATCCCTGTAACTAAAGGCTTTACAGCTTATCGCCAGATTTTTCAAACCAACGAAAAAGGGAGGGGAAGGGGGGTGTGGTTAAAGAGTGTGCTATTGTTCTGAAAACCTAAATAACTTTATCGATCCATCAACAGCCTTTTTATGGAATTTGAGGTTATTTAGGAGAAATAAAGAAAAATACTCACACAAAGTAATGCATAAGCACAAATACAATTGTTTTGACACAAAGTTTCCAAGGTCCTTGCAAAATACTGTTACACACCAAATATTCTGAAATCCCAGAACCTACACAAATATTTTAGAGATAAAAATCAAAGACTCAACAATATACTGTCATGTATTGAGTAAAATAAACCCCTTTGTGACGTGGAAACACAAAATAACACACTTGTATGTGAATCGAATAAAAAGCTATAATTTGTGACTGAAAGTCAAGTGATAAGCTTGTTGCAAATTCTCTATTAGTTTTACACATGCCTCTGTAAAAATAATGTAAAAAAAATTACATTTCTTTGAAACACACACAATCAAATCCTTCAACGCAGCCCTTAGGATGATAAAGACATACAGTTTATCCCGTGGTTACACGGAGATTTTCTTATGGTCACAAGGCATAAGAACGTAAAAAAAATAAAAAAAACTTCCATATGCTGATGGTTAACATTTCTTTTGCACATTTAAACATTATGAGATGTATAAAACATAATGAATATTTATACAACAGACTCCTCAATTAGAAAAAGAAAATATATTAATAGAATAAACTTAATACAACATACAAGCATAGGTAGACCAGAACACCACAAGCAAAAAATAAATAAAAATAAAAAAATATCGGTGAATAAACCGTAACATATTGTACTCACAATTCGGCCTTTCACACATTTCCCGAGGTTGATAAAACGAGTACAGTTAAAATCTGTCATAACACCTAAACACAAGGACATAGTTGGAAACAAGAAAAAGTACCCTTCCAGCATAAAGTGATTTATGATATTAGGATATTACCTGATAACTAAAGAAAATGTTTTACAATATAGCCTGATGAACTATTAAATAGAATTTATTGCATTTAACATAATTGTAAGGAATGCTTTAAAGGAATTTTATAGGATCAGAAATACAAACATGTATCCCTGACCCTATAGTGATAAAACACTATTTAGGTCTTTGCTCCCCTCGCCACTTGCGCAGGTTTGCCGGTGCTGCCCAGCCCCTAATCTGCCTCCTTGACTGACATCATCAGAATTGAAAGTCTCAGCCAATGCTGATGATCTAAGCTACGGAGGCAGGGCGGGGGACGGTGTCAAATGCCGTGCTAATCAAACAGCCTCTCCTCACCCTCTTTGAATCAATCCATGTCTATGAGGAAAGTTCAGAGCATTGTGCGGCCCTGACCCTGGAAGCACCTCTAGTGACTGTCTGAATGACTTCCACTGGAGTTGCCCCTAGGGAGCAATGAAAACATTGACTTTTCTCTGAAAAGGCAGTGTTTACGTGAAAATGCCTGCAGGGACTGACTATATTCACCAGAACAACTACATTAAGCTGTAGTTGTTCTGGTGACTATAGTGTATCTTTAAGTAAAATAAAATAAATAAAAAGTAAGCTTTATGAAAAGGGTATTGTTCTGACATTCAAATAAATATTGTGTGCATGATGTTTACCAGCCTATTTTTGTAGTTAAAGAATTTTGGGTATTTACAGAATTTAAATTTTACTAATGAGGTTTGCTCTTTTAACGCATCTATTTAAAGGACCACTATAGTGCCAGGAAAACATACTCGTTTTCCTGGCACTATAGTGCCCTGAGGGTGACCCCACCCTCAGGGACCCCATCCTGCCGGACTCTGAGGGGAGGAAGGGGTTAAACTTACCTCTTTCTCCAGAGCCGGGCGGGGGATTCTCCTCCTCCTCCTTGGCTGAATGTGCATGCGCGGCAGGAGCCACGCGCGCAATCAGCCAGTCTATAGGAAAGCATTCACAATGCTTTCCTATGGACGCTGGTGTCTTCTCACTGTGAAAATCACAGTGAGAAGCGCGGAAGCCCTCTAGCGGCTGTCAATGAGACAGCCACTAGAGGCTGGATTAACCCTATTATAAACATAGCGGTTTCTCTGAAACTGCTATGTTTATAGAAAAAAGGGTTAAACCTAGCTGGACATGGAACCCAGACCACTTCATTAAGCTGAAGTGGTCCTTTAATAAGCATAGTTCTACTTGGATGTTGTAAGACTATGAATTCCAGCACAGTTTAAAGGTAAAAGAAAACTTCCCAGGATTTTTAATATTATGTTCACGTATATTTAACAAATATGTATTTGTGAAGTGTTCAAAATAAAATAAAATGCAGTACTATAAAGCTCTTTATCCTACAAATAGGTGCTTCTATCATAGCTCCCTGTCAACCACTGTTACAAACACTGTCATTAGCCAGCCCTGCCATGTGCCCTCACGGACCGAAGGGGAGACCAGAGAGAGGACCCAGGAGCTCAGTCTGCAGCTCCTCCGGGTCCTACTCTCGCGAGCACTGAGCGCTGCTGTGGTTACCACGGCAATGCTCTGGATCTCGCGAGTGTTAACTCTAGCCTGTGAGCTACGGGCTAGAGTTCACTCTAATCACTGGAACCACCAGGGAATCCCCACGGACCACCAGGGATGGAGAAATGTCCCCCATCCTCACTCAGTAAAGATAAGAAAGGAGGGGACATAAACGTATTTATTTTATTAAATTAAAAAAAAATACATTATTAAAAAGCCTCCTTACCCTCCATGCACACACTGCCCCACACACAAACGACCCCCCCATACATACAGTGCCCCCCCCCACACAAACATACAGTGCTCCCCATACACGCACTACCCCACACAAACATACAGTGCCCCTATACACACACTGCCCGCCTCACATATACACTGAACCGCTCACACACACACACACACTGACCCCTAACACACACACACTGCAACCCTGACATACACTACCACCCTCACGCACACACACTTCACCCCTCACACATACCACTGCTCCTATGCCCTATATCCCAGCAGACCCCAGGTAAGTTGTCAAACTGTTCTTAAATGGCTTGACTACTTACTCTGGGATGGGATCCTGGAACTACTGGCACCATAACTAGTGGTTATTGTGCCTGGATTATTTCTTTAAATAATCTACAAGTGCCCCTCCCGAGATTAGGCTCTGGATCTGCCACTGTGTCACAGTCAGAATATACAGTTGCAAGAAAAAGTATGTGAACCCTTTGGAATGATATGGATTTCTGCACAAATTGGTCATAAAATGTGATCTGATCATCATCTAAGTCACAACAATAGACAATCACAGTCTGCTTAAACTAATAACACACAAAGAATGAAATGTTGCCATGTTTTTATTGAACACACCATGTAAACATTCACAGTGCAGGTGGGAAAAGTATGTGAACCCCTAGACTAATGACATCTCCAAGAGCTAATTGGAGTGAGATGTCAGCCAACTAGAGTGCAATCAATGAGATGAGATTGGAGGTGTTGGTTACAGCTGCACTGCCCTATAAAAAACACACACCAGTTCTGGGCTTGCTTTTCACAAGAAGCATTGCCTGATGTGAATGATGCCTCGCACAAAAAAGCTCTCAGAAGACCTACGATTAAGAATTGTTGACTTGCATAAAGCTGGAAAGGGTTATAAAAGTATCTCCAAAAGCCTTGCTGTTCATCAGTCCACGATAAGACAAATTGTCTATAAATGGAGAAAGTTCAGCACTGCTGCTACTCTCCCTAGGAGTGGCCGTCCTGTAAAGATGACTGCAAGAGCACAGCGCAGACTGCTCAATGAGGTGAAGAAGAATCCTAGAGTGTCAGCTAAAGACTTACAAAAGTCACTGGCAAATGCTAACATCCCTGTTAGCGAATCTACAATACGTAAAACACTAAACAAGAATGGATTTCATGGGAGGATACCACAGAGGAAGCCACTGCTGTCCAAACAAAACATTGCTGCACGTTTACAGTTTACACAAGAGTACCTGGATGTTCCACAGCAGTACTGGCAAAATATTCTGTGGACAGATGAGACCAAAGTTGAGTTGTTTGGAAGAAACACACAACACTATGTGTGGCAAAAAAGAGGCACAGCACACCAACATCAAAACCTCATCCCAACTGTGAAGTATGGTGGTGGGGGCATCATGGTTTGGGGCTGCTTTGCTGCATCAGGGCCTGGACGGATTGCTATCATCGAAGGAAAAATGAATTCCCAAGTTTATCAAGACATTTTGCAGGAGAACTTAAGGCCATCTGTCTACCAGCTGAAGCTCAACAGAAGATGGGTGTTGCAACAGGACAATGACCCAAAGCATAGAAGTAAATCAACAACAGAATGGCTTAAACAGAAGAAAATACGCCTTCTGAAGTGGCCCAGTCAGAGTCCTGACGTCAACCCGATTGAGATGCTGTGGCAGGACCTCAAGAAAGTGATTCACACCAGACATCCCAAGAATATTGCTGAACTAAAACAGTTCTGTATAGACGAATGGTCAAGAATTACTCCTGACCGTTGTGCACGTCTGATCTGCAACTACAGGAAACGTTTGGTTGAAGTTATTGCTGCCAAAGGAGGTTCAACCAGTTATTAAATCCAAGGGTTCACATACTTTTTCCACCTGCGCTGTGAATGTTTATATGGTGTGTTCAATAAAAATATGGCAACATTTCATTCTTTGTGTGTTATTAGTTTAAGCAGACTGTGATTGTCTATTGTTGTGACTTAGATGATGATCAGATCACATTTTATGACCAATTTGTGCAGAAATCCATATCATTCCAAAGGGTTCACATACTTTTTCCTGCAACTGTAGAAGAGGACAAATTAAACAAAGTTTTTATTTCTCCTCATTATTATTTGCGTGTGCTTAAACAGTCTAACCAAATACTTCTCTATAAAGCATGTAATTGGACCATGTGAGTTTTGGTATCAGAAGGGGTGTAAAACCAGAGCAAGGGGTTTCGCCTGGCATTGGATCCCATTAAATTTATTGTTTATGTAAGTATTAAAGGATGATTGGGACAGATTAGCAATACCCAATTAAGTAAAATTTAGTAAAATAAATGTTCACTATAAAAAAGGGTTGGCCGTTTTGGAGACTTAGGAACTGCCCTATTCAGCAGTTTTTCATTACGGTTTCAAACCAACCATTACTTTCTGTATCTTTAGTTAGCGGTTAATTCTGCCTAAAAAGCCTCTCTAATATTTACAATGTTCATATATCATTTTGTTATGGTGTACATTATTTATGGGTTCTCTCTGTGATGGGATGTGCTGGCAACGGATCATTGCACAGTGCAATTTGTGATGTCTCACACTTTAACATCTGACACGTTGGGTTGTGATGTGAGCCCACGATAAAAAGGGATTTATGCCAAGATGTCTGTATTTTGCCCACACATTAAACGACTTGGTGGCACCTTGCAAAACCTTTGCATTGTCCCTCTACGACTGTGCCTTTTTCCTATTCTGATTTGAGCATTAAAGGTTGAGACTGCTCGATTGTTAAACAGTATCTTTTTTTTTTTTTTTAATTAAGTATCTGATGTACATTTTTAATTAAAAAAACAAAAAAAACCTCAAAAACATAAATGTTTTGATAAATACATTTGAAAGTAAGTTGACAAAGTGCAATCTGTAGACTAAAACTGTCCGATGTTCAAAGTACACCTCTTTCATTTCCCATACAAATGGACAAATCTAAGGGATTGAGAACAAGAGAGAAAGAATGATGCAGGGTAGAGCTTATCATGTTTCAGACGATCATCCTATTTCGAAAATACCCTCAAACCAAATTCTTCAGTAGAAATAGAAAGTGGCAGAACCACATACTTCGTGTGAATTCAAACAAGTAATATCACAGTTACACTACTAGCAGTTTAAGAAGTTACCAGCCCATGTGATGCTGATGATCTTTACGGAACACATACAGTTGAAATGTTCACATTGTGCTGCTTCCTTGCAGCTGGAAAAAAAGGTCTGAGTCATGTCCACGTTAGAAGTTCTAAACCCAGGACACAGGCACAACCAAACACAGCAGGCATATTGTTTCATCATCTAGAAATCTCTCTCAAACTATATACAGTATAAAAGTGGTTCTAGAATACTGGAAATTAAAAATACCAAACTCAGCATATTCCCCTGAATATGTTAAATTGGAGATTTTAAACATTGCATTCTGTGGATGCAAGAAGATGGTCAAAGAGCCAAGGGAGTTGTAGTTCAGCATCTACTGGGGAAAGAGTTTGGTATGCTTGTGCTAGAGTATAACATACAAAATAATAATCAACTAATATCATTCCCACTCTGCCTTGAAATATGAGCCATGAAACATATGTTTAACCTGCCTCAAGGTGAAATTCATTAAAGTCCAACATATGTTTAAGACTTAATGGTGCAAGAAGAGTCAGCCTAACCTATTATGGATAATGTTGGCACTATAAATGGGAACCACAAAATGACAGTCCTATGTAACTAAAGCCAACAACCATCCATTAATGATGGGAATAATCCTTTAATTTACTTTACAACTAACACAGGACCCTTTGTATCCAGAAAAAATAATTATTCTTATTGTTGGTTGTTAATCTGTTAAAAACAGTCTAAAAAGTGTCTGTTTTTCTCTACCTAAAATTGCACAATTTTTCGAATATATATCCAATAAAAAAAAAAATGATAAATAGGCTGCACCGCTTGAAAAATATAAAATAAAAAAAGATGTACCTTCAGAAATCATGGTTAAGGAACAGAATAAGCAAGACAAAAGAAACCCCAAAACCTAGATTTTAATATAGTGAGCTAAAAAAAAGGGGGTGTACTTTGATACATTTCCTCCACTGTACCAGATGGCCAGAACACCAGCAACAAAGAGTAACCTGTCCGGAGTAGCAACTTTGCGGTGTGATGGCTTTTGAGCAGCCACTAATGATTTCTGTTTCTTTGAATTTTGTTATTTTTTTTAGCTCCGTCACTATCTCAAAATCAACATACTGAAAAATGCAGCTTGACATGTCTGCTAGACAGGATAACCGTGCTCTCATATGATTTACTTTGAGCATGAAAAAAAGTAAAGTTTCACTTTCCCAGCAAACACAATCAAACACCCCTACCCAGTATACATTGCTTACTTTATATAACTACTCAGATATATTTCAGATTAATGTGAATCAACAAAGCACGCAAAAAAATATAAATTGGAATAAAAATGCTGCTAGATGGGGGTGGGGCTTAGCAGGCGCTCAGCACAGGCTACATTTCTGGAGCTCCACGAGCCGCGCACCGAAAAACAGGACTTACCAGCGAACCCTCCGGGTAAACACCGACGGGCACACCTCCATCGGCTGCAGGAACCCGAGAGGCACGCTCCGATGCCTTTTTTTCAACCAACGGGCACAAAACCAAAACGACTGTCTCCCAAGGCCTTTCACACAGTCGGCCTGAGAACCACGCTGCACACTTCCGCAGCCTGGTGGGACCCGGACTGGCTCACACCCAACCTCCAACAAACAGAGGTACAAGGGACAGGAGAGATGGGCAGAAAATCACATAAATCACAGGCACATGCCCCCCAAGATACACAGGACATAGGCATGCTGCTCCAACGTCCACGGCCACACAGAGAGCAGGAACAGACAGAGGCCTGTGCCCACCAGGGGCAGGAAGGGGTGAGTGACACTGCACAAAAGCCACCTCTAGCGGAGACCCAAACCACGCATACCCCGACTACCTCAGAAACTGCAACCAGGCAGGACATAGACAACCTGTTTGACCGCGGTGCGGACTGAAGTACAGGCAGTAACCGCCCGGGTCCAGGCAACAGACGCAACTATAGCCGACTTACAACGCCAAATTGCGGCAGTAGGAGACTCTGTCGTTCGGCTGCAGACACAACACTCTGACACCTCCCACAGAATAGATGCACTTGACGAAAGGACACGCCAGAAAAATATAAAGATCAGGGGAGTAGCAGAAACAGTGTCAAACGAGGAACTACCACACCTCATCAGGAGAATGGTGTCTAAGTTACTCCCAGCGAAACTAGCCAAGCAATTCACACTTGATGGGGCATACCGCATCGCCAAGTCCCCTAGGGCACCACCCACAGCTCCAAGAGACATAATATTGCGCTGTGGCACGAGACAAGACAAACAAGCCTTACTAAGAGCTATGCATAATCAGTCACCTCTGGACTTTGAGAACCACAAGATCTCACTATTTCAGGATCTCCACCGCTCCACCCCACTATGGAGAAATTCTATGAAACCCATCACCCAACGGCTGCAGGAGGCTGGCATACAATACCGCTTGACTACGCCCAGAATCCATACGGCACTCACAGAAGGAGGGCAACTCAAGGCCACAGACGTGGCAGAGGTGGCCACCTTCCTGGCAGCGGTCGGTATAAGCGTTGTCCCGCAGGAGCAGAGGGCCCGAAACACTTCTGGGACGTGGACAATATAACCCCTTTTACTCCGCGGAATGGACAGGGAGCAGTGACATAATGTGACACCTTACTCTACTTTACACTTTGTTACAAGTTGCTTAGTTCAGATTTCTGTTCCTTTTGTTTTACACTCGCCACCCCGTTCTCACCTGTTCCCAACACCTTGACCGCACTGACCTGACTGGAGCTCCAGAATAACCTGTGCTAAAGATAGTCCAAACCCTAGCGACTACACGCGCGGTTTTCACCGCTGAATGACCTCATGACTCTTTCCTCCCCCCCAGACATGCCCTATGGTTAAGCACTATGCAAAAGCCTATGCACACTGGAACACACTAATGCCCTTACACTCTGACAGCAACCCTTGCATACTGCCAGTGGATATAGGTTTTGGGTTCCCACGCATTCACTAGGTCTCTCTAAATTCATACATACCTCACAGCAGGATAAGTAGACCATAGGGGACACACTGGCCCTAAACAGACCGGTCTAGCTCCCAACAACCGACTATAACACCCCCTCGAGGGCACTACACCTAGACACCATACAAACACGGGAGCCCTTCACGCTAGACTTTAATTTCGGTAAACAATTTGACTGTTAGTCCAACGGTTAGATACTCCTGACTCCTCTATTACGCCTAATTACTACTTAAAAATGTGCAATGTTTATACAAGCCATGCTTTATTCTACTATGTATGTCAATAATTAACTTGCCCGTGCTGTCGTGGCATTGTAAGTGTGCATGTTACTGAGTTGATGCACAGAAGAAAATGCTGCTAGAAGAAAATATATATAATGTATAGAAAAATCACACCTAAAGTTGCAATTTGGGTTGCTTGTCTTGGACATAGAAACTCTGAGAAATTATATTTGCACAACTATCCCAGAGTTCCCTGCTTGACATGCAAATGAGACGACATGCATCATGTTTCTGTGCCTAAAAAGGGCTTGGTGATTAATATCAGTAATATATATTTATTTTTCCTGCAGGATATACAGAAACATTATATCTCCAAATCCAAACTTAATTCTCCCATCAATAAGCAGGTTGAGAACATGTTATACTGAGCAAGTCATTGAGTAAAAAAACTTCAATCGACTTGTACACTGCACAGCTACTAACCGACAAACCTCTGTCTCAAACAGGAGCCTCCTGCTCATGACGGTTTTAAAGTGATAGCCAACATTAAAAAAATATTTATTGTCAATTATTCATTAACCCCTGCATGAGTTCTGGCAAATATCATACATTATGATGTTCCTGACTTATAACCTGTACTGTAGAGTGCTAAGAATCCCCAAAACCAAATTTGCCTTTGAATTGTCAAAACAAATTTTACAAGCTATTTTATAAGTGGTTTTATAATCCCTTTGTTTACTTAAAATGGTTAAATCAGGTTTAAAAAGTGAACATCACTCATTTCACTTTGTCACATGCTTGACATTTTGTAAAATGTCATCTTTGACTCAAATCAAAGTAGAAAGTAAATAAAGTAAAATCACAAGGTTTTACTTTCTTGTCACTGGGAGATGCAATCTTGAATGTGCAGGGCGACGATATTTAAAGCTCATAGCTCAAGTTAATTCTACACCCAGTGAACAAAGCAGCAATATCCCCACAGCCATAAACAAGTCCTATATCATTGAATGCAGTGACTTCATAACCAACAGGGACTCATAATCAAAATCAACTTCTATGTCATTGGATGATGTGACATCACAAACAAGATTTTTTCTATTTTTTCAACTCCTATTACCATAAAGATAGCCTTATGGAAAATCCATTATGAAATATAAAAAGCATCATTACAGACAGCAGTAAAAAGAGGGGAATTTAAATACTCGGGAACTGTGACAATTTAATCAGTGTTTACATTTTAACATGCTACCACATATCTCCATTACAAATAGTACAGCTGCCAATGAATATATTAGGTATATAGAGGCAAAGCTCGGTCTTAAAAGAGAAATATACTGAAATTAACTGCTGGGCAGCAGGCAGGCCTGTAATCACATAGTACGGAGGGCTCACAGGGTGAATACTGGGTGGGATAATGACTGAGATTAAATGGTAGGATTAGGGGTAAAAAAAAATAATTTAAAAAAAAGGGTTTGATTATCGGGTTGGATTAGTGACATAATTAGGGATAGGATTAGGGTAAAAAGTATACATGGTATAAAAGGAGAACAGTGGGAGAATACAAATATGGGGTACTTGCAGTAGTGGGACACATGTGGTCTGTGAAGTTCCCCAAAATACAACATGTGTGAGAGGAAAAAAAAAACGAACAATTTTACTTATTTGACCTAGGTTTGCAATATAATGGTTAAATCAAAAATGCTCTTAGTCACATGAGTGATGTACTTTCTACAAACATATACTTTTGTGGAGCGGTTTTGGATTTCGTGACCACAATTTCAGCAAGCCAAATTGTGCAATGTTTTAGCTTGTTTGTTTAGCTTGTTTTATGTCATGTAAAATGAATTGCAAACCTAGCGAGATTGGGCATTTGAACAATCAGGACCAATTAGAAAGTCTATTTTGAGTTAACAAAAACAAAAAATATGAGAACTCTGAAACATGACAAAAGCGTAGAGAAACTCAGTTTGCCCTTCGGTAAATCCCCGCGCTAAGGTCTCAAAATAGTTTTTGCTCACTTGTGCCATTGCAGAGAGAACATATTCTGAAACATAGACTGTTCCCACCCATAAGCGCAGTACAGAACCGAAATGCCAGCAAGTTCTCTCTTGTACCTTGCTCTCCCTAAATTTAAAGGGTAATCCAGACGTGTACTTCTTGCTCACCGTGTCTAGAGGGATATTGGCTATACGAAAAAAGACTAAAGTGAAATTGGGTGTTCCATTACAGTTGGAAAAAATTGGACCCCTGTTTCACTAAAAGATATCTCTAGAAAAATTGAATAAATGTACGGTATAACCTTTATTTGGCCGCTTACGGACAACACAAAAAAAAAAAATAAATATTGGCTATACCTCACTGACTATGCCTAACAAGGTTGAAACGATCTTTTCTCTGGTTGCTGTATGTCTCATGCAGAGAGAGCTGGCCTGCCATTTTGGGTAAAATCAGTCTGATATGCAAATGGCCTGGTTCTTTTTGTCACCAGCTTGAGATCTTAGCAGGGTCTTACTGAAAGGGCAGGCTATTTCTACCATTGTCTGTTCTGAGCTTTTTGTTCTCTCTGTTTAAGTTTGTTTTCTTTATTTGTAGAAACGTGTGTAGAAAGTATTAATTGTAAAACAGGGGGAGGTCGTGGGTTATATTTTATTCCTATTTAATACTGCATTATGCATGGATACATATATCAAGGGCAGCAAAAACAAAGCAATGTAACTCCTAATGGGAGAGAATTTAGCAGTGAGAATGCATGGGAATGATATATACACCAAATCTGCTTCAATAAGCTAAAGTTGTTTTGGTGACTATACTATCCGTCTAACTGTGTATTAGATTTGAACGCTGGGTTCAAGAGTCTGAATGAGATTGCTACCACAAAAATACATTCCCGATTTTTTTAAATAGTTTCATTAGATAGCATTCGCTTCTTTTTGCTCTCTCTTCAAATTCAAAGTGATCATTAAACCTCTGCCATCCTTACCATACCCAAAGTAAGGGGTTCCCTTCTCAGTTTAAGATTTTGTTTTCGTTTCTTTTCCCGTACCAGGAAGGTATTTAGTGATATTACTTTGCAAATTAAAGGGACACAATAGTGTCAGGAAAACCGCCCCCACCCTCAGGGTCCCCCTTCAGCTACTCACCCTTTCCCCCCGCCGGGCTCCCTTACCTCTCCTCCCCCGCCGACGTCCGCATCCTTGTCTGACGTCACCGGCGCCAAATGGGCATTCATTTTTCAATGCTTTCCTATGGACGCTCTGCGTGATTGAGGCATAATATGCCTCAATCATTGCCGATGCGCCTCTAGTGGCTGTCCGGAAGACAGCCACTAGAGGCTGGCTTAACCCCAGATGTAAACAGCAGTTTCTCAGAAACTGCTATGTTTACCCTAGAGGGACCTGACACCCAGACCACTTCTTTGAGCTGAAGAGGTCTGGGTGACTATAGTGTCCCTTTAACTTACTTGGTTTTGCACTATACATAAATATTGAGATTAGGCCCAGATTGTTGCTTGTACTTGTGGCAAGTGGATACTGTATATTGATGTACTTTACTTTATATGTGTACCTGTATCCTTTTGCAGGTTCTGCTATTGTTCTGGTACTGCAATTTAACCTTAGGGGTTTATTTAACACTTGAAACATCTCTTATCACTGCCATCATGATTAAAAGGATTAGATTTAATAGGTTTGTTCCTTCATGGGGTGGTGCACATCACCTGTGACAGACCTTCAGGTTAGATTTTGTATGCATATTTTCTAATCCATGCTTACTTTTTTGGTGCGGTTTTATGTTATTTCACTTTGAAGTCGATTGCACCTGTACTATCTTTGATAGAGGTTTGGTTACGGTTTCTATGGATATTTTACTATCCTTGCTTTAAAACGGACACACGTGACATCATCCCCCTCTTTAACATTTCAATTTGGGTGCGAATTTAAACGGTGCAATATTTTTTTGGCACTGTCTTGAGAACAGTCAATTTCAAAGTCTCCTGGGTGCTTGCACTCTCTCTCTCTCTCTCTCAATTGTGGCTCTCTTAGAATGTTACATTCTATAACTGTATTCAATGTTGTATTCAATAACTGTATTAGATGCAACATTATTATGATGTTATCCAGATTGAACAAAAAAACAAAACATTAAACTGATTAACTCTGAATACAAAGAAGATATAACTAATTAGGACCAAATGGATGCCAAGCACTCTAGCCCAGGGATAGGCAACCTTCGGCTCTCCAGATGTTGTGGACTACATCCCCCATAATGCTCTTACACACATAATGCTGGCAAAGCATCATGGGAGGTGTAGTCCAAAACATCTGGAGAGCCAAAGGTTCCCCACCCCTGCTCTAGCCTTATCGATTAAAATAAAGCATGGAAACTAAAGAAAATTATAAAATACACATTACAGAAATAAAAGCCTTTCATTTATGCAAACATTACACTTGACATAAACTGAAGTGCAGCTTTAGCAGATTTTCAAGATGCAAAATCAAGATTGGCTTTAGAAATTTCCAAAATGAAATGACATGTAAAAGAGAGGGCTTACATTTTCAAAATCTGCTAACTCATTTTTATTGTGGCGCTCCTGTGCTAGAGATATCAGGAACTGCGTGATTATGAGAATGGAATTCTCTCACTGTACTGGAAAAAGACAAATGAGCACTGTACAGACAGCTCACCGTGACTCATATCCGAGACAAAATCGTGCAGTACAGGGAGATGTTTAACCATTTCAGGAGCAATGCACTGTGAACCCATCCTTGGCACACAATGGCGTAGCAAGTTATAGAACACAAGTATTTCCTACACTAAAGTAGATTTAAAAAAAAAAAGTTTTTATTGTATGCAAGCATTAAACTACTATTACTATTAAAGTAAAAACATGCATGGAGCACAAAGTACTCCCAATCCGGATTTCCCAATTTTACTTATTCAGTTTTGGCATAGAGTTTAAAATTCATGTTTTAATAATGACCATTATTAATGACATTCAAAGCAACACGTACGTTCTCAGCAGATTATAACTTATTGTACACATTGTACTGTCCATCACTACTGAAGACCATCACAGACTGATGCATACATCCGTGGGCAGGTATTGTACTTGCCACTCCAAACACAGAGCTCTGCATATTGTGAGTTAATTTGATAAAT
The DNA here is from genome assembly GCF_036172605.1 of Pelobates fuscus. NCBI lineage: Eukaryota > Metazoa > Chordata > Amphibia > Anura > Pelobatidae > Pelobates > Pelobates fuscus. The sequence continues at coordinate 126,100,593 of NC_086320.1, forward strand.
TTGAATTTAAAAAAACAAAATCGTATGCTGCATTACTCTTTGTACATTCTTTACATGAACACTGAACTGGTTGTCACCATTAAAATGTATACATCACTTGTTTATTGTGATATATGGCCATTTATTCCCTTGTAGTAGTTTATGTGTATGCTTGGCACCGCTACTTTCCATATATATGCAGGTATAGATTGCAACCTATAATTAATGTTACGGATGTCGCCCTGGAAAACGAATGCAAACCTTTTCAGGGGGAGAGTAGCTTTAATATGCTTTCTTCTTACTTGACCAGTAGTAAATGGTAGATGAGGGTGTGTGAGGGGGATTTTTCCTCTCGTATTCTTTTGAAAAAACAAACCTAAAAAATGCTATGAAAAATACAGAATCTTTCAATCTTGTTTTGATTCACATGAAAACATCCCGATAAACAAAAATATTTCATGCGAATAGCCTTCTTTTTAAATAGATCTTAAAACAATGCCAGACTCGCAAATCAAATAATAGATTTTAGATCAAGATGACACTTGGTGACAGCTAAGATGATCAAGCAAGAAGAAATACCAAGTATAAAGTTTATTGGCTAACACCTCACCCAACCCTCCAAACTAAGCATAAGATAAAGCATAAACTAAGCATAAGATAAACACTGCATTGCATTCTGGGGAAATGTCATCTTCAGAAACCCAGATCACTTGCAAGATTAAAGTCTATGTGAGTTATTCACCACACCTTCTATTAAGATAATAATATCCTTATAATTGTACACTATGGTTAAACAGAACATGGTGCCCTACTAGCTATGACTTTTTAAGTGAATGCAAACGGCAAGTTTACAAGTAGATGAAATGGGAAAGTTTCTGGCAATTCAGATGAGGCAAGTTTTAACTGGATTGAGCTACTAGCTTACTGGAAATGTATGTACTACAAATACCAGTGCCTGTGCTGAATGGACGTGGGTTACATCTCATTTTTCCAAAGTTCCTGGGGTTTTATGAAGTAACCTACCGCAAGCAAAGAAACTAGACATAAGACAGGACTTAACTTATTTCCTAGGAAAATAAAAGATTCTACAAATATGTGTCTTGACCAGTTGATAATGAATGGCAGGCAGTGCCATGCGATGTATGAATAGCACTCAATCAAGCTTGCATAATATATAATTTTGCTAGTTGTGTTAGTTGTGTGGCTGCCTTGTAAGGACTGTACAGGAGGTTAAGGGCATCATGCAAGTCCTGCATGTATTATGCGTTACATAGTCAGTGATTTTGAGTGTCATGTAAGTGCTGTATGTGATGTAGATTTGGTGATGTGTGTCATAAGGATGATGGTTTGGTGGTTTGGTAATTGACTGGTGAAATTTAGGTGCTATGTGATCTATGGCTCCAAAACTTTGACATTTTCATGCTCTTACCACACTTGTAAGCCATCACAAAATTAAAGTGTCTGTCAGTTTGGGGTTAGGGGTGGGGGATAAGAGAGAACAACTGAAACATACACAATACTATTAGCATGATGTAAAGTCATTATTTTATTAATGACACGGAGGCGAGTATTATGCTTTCTTTCCTTTAATTTCCCTCAGCAGCGAAGAGAGATGTATACAAAAGAGAAAAGAATAAACATAACATTGCATAGTAACAGTGCAGCCAATCAGCACCCGGCATGTAGTATATTCGGTGTTGCACTCCTCAACTCTTCCTCTTTCTGTAGCGATCCGAAGACAAGCAGTACCGTAAACGTAGAACATAACCAAACCTAAAAAACGGATAATCAACGTAGGTTCTTCTGTGGGATAACGAAAGACTTCATAATGTTGAAGGAAGCATTCAAACTAAAAAGGAAAATGGTAATATTGAAAGTTTGTGATTCAACTTCTGCGAATATATACACAGCAGTATTTGAAATACAATCAGGAAAATATTTTCAAAATCTTATAACATAATCAACAAGCCGTCACTTACTTGTGACTTTAGAAATCAGGCATCCAATGTGTACTGACCAGAAAAGATTGCAAATGTCGGTTGTTAGCAAGAAAATTCCAGTCACAACCCAAAGGGAGGAAGGGTGGGAATAATACACTCCGTGTCATTAATAAAATAATGACTTTACGTCCTGTTAATAGTAAAATCTGGGAATTTTATTACAGACACAGAGGCTCCTATTATGCTATTTTAAAGCTGAGCCACAACTAACTCCGAGAAATATTGTATTGGTCTAAAGTAGAAATGGCGGAAAGTGCATTCTGTAGACCAATCCGCAGCCCTAAGTATGTCATCCAGTCTGCAACCAACTGTTGAAGCTTTCAAAGCCATCGCTCCTCTGACTGAATGAGAAGAGAACATTGTGGTATCGATTCGAGCTGAAGGGAACAGCCATTTAGTCCAGCAAGCTAGGGTAGGTGTAGACACTGGTAGATGAGGTCTCTTAAACGAGATGACGAGAGGGCCGTCCTGTGATGGGTGCAGCGAAGATTTGCATAGTTCATATGCCTTCAGACATAAATAGCCGTTTAAGTGATAAGTTGCTGTTTTGAGGCCAAGAGTCCAATAGGTTAAAAACCAAATTCACGTCCCAAAACGAACCATATTTAGATTTTGGGGGGCATGAAAAACTAATACCTTTGAGCAGGTGACAAATCGTTTTTTTCCCCTATTGGGACACCATCGAAACCTCTATGACCTGCAGAGATTGCTGATCTACATAGGTTGATGGTATGAAAGGCCTTGCCCAATTCAAAGAGGTGTGTAAGGAAATTCAACACCGTCTTCAAAGGATCTGATACAGGAGCCAACAACCGTTCCAAGCACCAATTGGACCACCAGTTTTCCATGCTGCGTGATAGGAACGTCGAGTTCCTGGTGCCCAAGCGTTTGCCAGGAGTTGGATAGTTGTGTGCGAAACATCTTCAATTGCCCAGGGTCCCCGGAAATGAACCATGCCAGTAGACGTAAAAGACCCTGGTCTACGAGTCTGTGAATCTCCCCATCTGGATTGGTCAGGAGAAAGGTTTGTCCGGTAGTAGTCGAGGGTAGTCTATCGCCATCTCCATGAGATGTGGGAACCAGGGTTGCGATCTCCAGAATGGAGTTATCAGGACTAGAGTGCCTTCGCAATGCCGTAGGTATGCCAGAGTCCAAACAATCAGGTTTAACGGGGGAAAGGCATACGACCGGTTCCTGGACCAATCTTGAAGGAACGCATCCATTGCCAAGGCTTCCGGATCTGGCCTCCAACTGAGGAACTGAGGCAGTTGGGTATTCAGTCGGGATGCAAAGAGATCCATGTGTAGGGGCTCCCAGAGGTTGGCAATTTCTTTGAATATAGATGGTTGAAGTTTCCAATCTCCCATGTCCCTCAGATAACGGGAGTTCCAGTCTGCGTATAAAATTCTCCAGGCCCGGAATGTGTTCTGCCGCCACGGATATATTTTGTCGCAGACAATAATACCAGAAGTCTCGAGCCAATACTGCTAAGACCCGTTATTTGTTTCCCCCCAGGTGATTAATGTAGCGGATGGAGGAAACATTGTCCAGTTTGACAATGATTGAAGAAAAAATGTTCTTGGGGAGAGACTGCGAATGGCAAATAAAGCTGCTAATAGTTCCAGTAATTGATATGCAAAAATGATTTGTCTGTTGACCATCTGCCTCCAGTGGATATGGGTCCGTGCACCCGATTCTATCATGAGATCCGGAGTGGACCCAAAGATTACCCATCCGTTCCGAACTTCCTTGTAGGCCAACCATCAGGTCAGTTCTTCCCTGGATTCTTTGTCTAGCGAAATGTGCGTTTTGTATAAGTGACCACCTCTTAGGTAAGATGCCTTCAGTCTCTGTAATGCCTAATAATGTAACGGACCCTGGAAAATCGCCTGGATAGAGGAGGCCAACAGATCGACGATTCTCGCTAGTTGTCGGAGGGGGATGTTCGGACGATTCATCACCCGTCTGATCTCCTTCTTGATATTTTCTCTGTCGGCAGGCATAAAATCTGTTGAACGGAATCAACTTGAAATCACAGAAATTCCATGTGTTGGGATGGTTGAAGGAACAATTTTTCCCAGTTCACCAAAAAAAACCTAGGTTTTCCAGGACGTGGCTGGTCCAGGTTTAATGGACTTTCAGATGCCCTTGCATTTGAGAAAGCAGGAGGATGTCGTCTAGGTAAAATTATTAGTTTATTACGACTATTGGGAGAGGGGAACCCTTAGCGCCAGGTATTGCGCAATATGCTCCTGTGGTTCCCACTCTGCGGAGCGTAGGTCATCCAGGTCGAACAGAGGAGTCGCCTTAGTGTCCCAGAGTTTGCCTGACCCTGCCAAGTCTGCTAGCGCAGACGTCTGGGCTGTTTTGGTCGTTGCGGAGGCAAATTGCTTTCCTGCAATGTCCTCATAAGGTATGGCTTTCCTGATGCCTCCTCCTCACTATTGTCCGAATCGCACATCACATCCTGGGCTCTCGCCCATTTCCAATTTCTGCCCGCTTTTGCCCGGCCAGTGGCTCAGATGCGCGCCTTCTTTGACAGCCTGAGGCGTGTGTCAAGCCAGGGGTCTCCTGAGTGTGTGGAGGGATAATTGTGTGTTTACGCTTGCTCAAGACGTTTCGGCCTGGCAAGGCTACACTAGAAGTGGCAGGAATATGCAAAGGGGCTAGAGGAGCAGGATATGCCTGCATCAGTGCCTGTGTGATAGAGTGGGTAATAGTGGAGTCATTGTCGCATCCAACAGGCTTTGGAATATTTCAGAAGCCATTAAGTTGGCGTCATCTATGTCAGATATAGGGGCTCAAGATAGTGCAGAAATGCATGCTGATACAAAAGCAATAACTGTATCCCAACAAAGGATGCACAATTGATATATCAAGCCCAGCAGAGCCACTTAGGTGAGGAGAAAACCCTATTAACCCCTTAAGGACACATGACATGTCTGACACGTCATGATTCCCTTTTATTCCAGAAGTTTGGTCCTTAAGGGGTTAAAGATTAACAACAGGGGGAAAAAAGTGAGGCAAGGATTGCTTAATCCAGCCATACTAGCCTAAGGAGTTAATAGGAGAAAAACCTACTGCATACACATACAAAATTCCACAATACCAGGTACAGGGAGTGTGCCAGAGGAATAGGGGCCGTGTTCCGTCTAGTAACTAGACTTGCACCGAGATTCCCGCTCTTTGGGAGTAAAAAATGGTCGCAGTCACTAGGAGCAACGACCGAAACCAAGAAAATTAGAAGAAAAAAAAATAAGTCAGTCTCTACTTGTGAAAAACCCCATGAACTGCACCCATACGCCGTGAGAACATGCGGTGAAAGCCGCATGCGGGTCCCAGCGACCGTGGTTTACCGCGGCAGGGAGAGAAAACAACTGAACAGTGAGGGGGCCTTTGCTGCCTTCCCTCCGCCAGTCAAATAATCGCAGAGAGGAAGGCAGGGAAGGGGTCTCAGAGGGGTGGGGGGGGGGGGGAGTGAACCCCCCCCAGACCGGTATAGAGGTTAAACTAAATGGCACACTCCCCAGACAGTAAAGCAATCACATATAAGAAGCAAATAAGGCAATATAATATGACTCTTAGCAATAAAAATACAATCGTGCAGTGTAGAAACAACAAATGTACTTAGCTGGTCTGAGCGAGCAGTGAAGAAAGATGAAGAGTTGAGGAGTGCAACACCTGATATACTACATGCCTGGGTGCGGGTTGGCTAAACTGTTACTATGCAATGTCATGTTTATTCTTCTCTTTATTCTTTTTTGTATACATCTCGCTTTGCTGCTGAGTGAAAATAATGGAAAGAAAAAACATAATAGGAGCCTCCGTGTCTTTATTAAAATTGCAAAATAAAACAATGATATGTCAGACACAATATCATTTTAAGTGAAACCCCTGTGCCATTGTTCCAGGCATCTTGCTGCTGTAGTACAATTGGGAAACATCACTATTACTCACATGCTCTCTCAATAAACTAGCCCCAAAAGGTAGATTCCCATATGTTGTAGAACTACAACTCCTATAATGCTTTGCATGCCTTTAGAATGACAAAGCATCGTGGAAATAGTTTTAAAACATCTGGGGATCTACCATTTGGGTACCCATGAACCAGCGGATAGGGCTTCACCATGCAATGTAACATTCTGTCTTGCCAGACTCAAACTTGTCACTGTGCACTTCATTGCACGTAGCAGTTAGCCTCATCAGGGGGTGGAGGTAGGTTATAGGTATTCACAAGCTACCTTGACTCACAATTTCAATGATTGTGGGATAGTGACAGTTTTAAAAGCACTTCTCTTGTTTTTTTCCCCCTTATGAGTGCATGTCTGTCCCATTGCTGTCCCTGGCCCAGTATTACAAAGCCCTAACACCACACACTACTCAACTCTCCAGTCTACTCCTAATTCAGAGATAAACCTCCATACATGGGTGGCGTGTGTCAGCCAAGTCAGAAAATGCCATAATGCAAAGACTCCGTACACTGCTGCTGGTGGCACATCCCACAATCTATAATTATCATGTAATTAATGATTAGTTAAGACCAAATAGAAATTAATCCTTGGCTTACAAATGAGTAATCCACCCAAGCAACAAATAGCACATTTAAGTCATTGTGCTTCTAATTACAGTTGGTTGTGACACAATGCATAGCAAACACAGATTCAGCATCCACCTACTTGATAAAACTATCTGATGACACGCAGCTTTGTAAATCTAACTATAGCTACTGAAACAGACCTAGCTGGTACTGCCCCAAGAAGTTTAGAAAGAAGAGAAAGACAGTAACACACTTTTTTTTGTCAGCCACTTGTCAATTTACCTGTAAATTTCTGTTTGACTATAACCTCCATGCATTTTTTTTGGTTCCAGAATACAGCACATACTATGAGCAGGTAGGTAGGTCAATAGAATGTTCCAGACTCCAATGGTAAAACAAGCCTAGAGGTTATTTGAGGCAGTAAATTAGTAAGATGTCTGACACATGTTTCTAAGTGTGACTTAGCATCATACATAGAGCAAGACTGAACACGGAAAACAATTACAGGGACCTACTAACAAGATATGACAGTAATGATGTTGTATATCTGTACAGTACCGCATACTAAACGTAGTGTGTATATTAATATAGGTATATCGTTTACAGAATACCATTTGAGTATTACACAACTACGCAGTCTGTTATGTTGTGTGCTAATTATTTTGAGTATATTTTTGTATTTGCGTTGATATAGAGCAACATAGGCCACAAAACTTTACAATTACAGAAAGGGAATATGTAGAGGTGGAGACAGACCTACTCAAATGAGCTTACAATTGCATCTGTATACCGATCTACCACGGTCGCCGGGGCTTACTCTCACCTACATCTCGGCATGCTTGGTTTCACCTCGAGGAAGTGACTGCCCTGCATGTCGCAACTTCATGCACACAGCAGGTGTAGCATTCATGATGCATCATCTAGATACCATATTCTTATTGGGTACAACCAGGAAGACCAGTTGTACCAATTACGACACAGGTACCCAAAGTGTCAACAAGCTGTGTCACCTAAGCAAGGAAGGAGGTATGCCTGGGTCCCCTGATCCAGTCCTCAGTTTTTCTGTAGCTCTCTATCCTGGAGACCTGCATTCTGTTCCTGCCCCGATCCATGTAGTTTCTGCTGTCTGAATTCCCTACTGTTCTATGGGACTCCTGAGCTTAGGGCTGATTGCTGGATGGTAAACTTTGTGTTGCCCTCCCTGACCTTGGGCTGTGGACTGACTGACTTTGTCTCACTACCTTCATGGCTCTAACTCTCTGGTTCCAGGTTCCTGAACTACTGACTACTCATCAGTTATATGTTATTTTATTAGAGCCCCCGTGCTAAATTCTTGGGAGTCTGACCCAATTCATGCCTTTTTGAGACTGATGACTCGCAAGGTTGTGCGGTTGCTTGCACTATGGTTCCAGTTCCACAACCAAACTTTACACTACCCTTGATTGAACTGGATCTGTACTTTAATTTTAGCAACCACTTTATTGCTGTGTTTCCATATTTCTATGTAAGCAGAGATAAACACATGATTAAACAGCTACTTACATACATTATGATTCCCATCTCTGCCGACTGCCATTTACATACTCTCTGATCACCATTGCTATGCCAACGGTCATCTATACACTTTTGATTACCATCAGCTGCAGACTGACAAATATCTGCAACTATCTTCTGCTGTTACGCTTTTAATGTTTCTAAGAGGAAATGTGGAGACTCTTAATGCATGTTAGCAAGTACATTTCTGACTGTCTCTGGATCTCTTTCTGCTTTATTCGGTCTATTTTCTTTTTTCTGTTAAGCTCTCGGAAGCAGCTGGAAGAGGATGCAAGAGGTGAAATGGATTTGATTAGTTCTATAATCTCTGTAAAAACATGTTCTCCCTGATGTCACGAAATCAAAGGCTGCTGAGGATTTTGGATACAGAAATGATGCTTTGCGCATGCTCTTCATAAAAAGAGATCTATTTATAGTATAACATTCTGACTATCACCCACCATTTTTTAAAAAATAAATAAATGTGAAGCACCTGGTTAGGGTAATGATGGGGCATCACATGACACACACTCACTCTCTTATACAAGAGGAGACTGACATATTTGAACCTTGCAAAGATTTGGGGGAAAATGCATAAAAAATATTGCTACTCAACAAAATATTTAAATAAACAACATGAAAAAATAAAGAAAATTATTATTTTTTTTGTTTATTTCCATTTCTCAAATATTTCCTTTTGATGAGGACAAAACAAGTTTAAGATCTAAGCTACAATTCTGGTTGCATCTGGTCCTGCGCAGCGATGCGAGTTAGTACAGAGCACAGCTATTAGGTGGGCCTGGACATGCATAATGGGACATGGAGCAAGGTAGAATTGTGAATAAAAGTAATAGCTATTTATAGCCATATGGGTTATTTAAATGCAGAATACAAATTTAGAAATTACATAACTGGCTGATAAAGCACACACTGAAACAAGGCTGGCAAACAGGTCTCTTGCCAACTGCCGTGTAACTACAATTCCAATAATGCTTTGTTAATATTTAGACTTGCAAAGCATTTAAGGAATTGCAGTTCTGACAGAGGGAGGGAGTGTTGGCTACCCTGCCTTAAAGGAGCACTATATTTATAGTGTATTGTGTTAAATCCACAAACATGTATAGTGTAAAATCCACCATTTAGGTGGCATGCCCTACCCCTTAGAAGGGGTTAAAACTCCCCTTATTTCCAGCTCAAGCCTCGCCCCGATCGTCCTTCTTGGTGACATCAATGTAATTCATTCAATGTAACATGACATCACAGGAGTCCCATCATATTCATATAGGGACAATAAAACCAAGCTTGCAAAAACACTCTAGGGCTATGGCAGCCAAAGGTTACAAACAATAGCTCCATCAGCCTATGAACATGAAAGTATGGGGATTATAGAAGTTACAGTTCACAACAATTGAGAAAAAGAACTCACAGTTACCCTTACAATAAAGGATTTAAAGACCACTTGAATACTGGCATGTTACTTAAACTGGAAATATTAGTGATTATGGGAAAGTACTAAAAAAATCCAGAATACCAAGACTGTCAACATACTCCTGTAAAGCTCATATCGTGATGCGGACATGAAGCATATTTTGTTCTCTGGCGGTTGGGTAAACTAACCATTATAGCTGGAGGCAGTGTAATATGCATTTTATCGCAAACTGTAAACCAGCCTGAGTCTGGACAGATTTAAGCATACATGCAATGGAATGTTATATTACTGCTTTCGGAGGGTGGTTACATTTAACCCCTTAAGGACCAAACTTCTGGAATAAAATGGAATCATGACATGTCCCACACGTCATGTGTCCTTAAGGGGTTAAACAGGCTTAGTAAATAAATCACATGACTTATGGTCATGTGTGAACAGTGGTTCTACCCATTCTTAAAGCTTTGACAGTGGTTTCTAGTTCTAATTCCAAGGTCACAATGTAGAGCTCGCTCCTTGATATTCACTAATTTTGTATTTCATAAGACATCTATTCGGTATTTTTCTGGCTGTAAACACCGGAGCAAAATAAGCAACAGGCCTGTAGGAAAGCAAAAGGGGGACAACTTAAAGGGAAACTATAGTGCCAGGAAAACAAACTTGTCTTCCTGGCACTTTAGCTTCCCTTTCCTTCAAGTTCCCCTCCCGCGGTGCTGAAGGGGCTTATAACCCCTTCGGTCACTTACCTGGGTCCAGCGCCGATGTCCCTCTGCACTGGCTCAGCTGCGCCCACGCTCCTCCCTCGCCGACGGGGGAGACCTAATGCGCATGCGCGGCAATGGCCACACTTGCATTAGGATTTCCCCATAGGAAAGCACTATTCAATGCTTTCCTATGGTGGTTCTGGTGATGCTGGAGGTCCTCATGCATAGTGACCAAAAGTCATCTAAGAAGCCAGAAGTCCCTCTAGTGGCCGTCTACATAGACAGCCACTAGATGGGGGAGTTAACCCAAGCAGGTAATTATTGCAGTTTATACAAAGTGCAATAATTACCACTCTAGGCTTATGGGTGATGGGAGTCGGCACCCAGACCACTCCAAATGAGCTGAAGTGGTCTGGGTGCCTACAGTGCCCCTTTAATGTAGTGATTTTGGGTGGAAATGTTTCAAGGTAGACCGAATTAGCAGTCCATTCAAAAGGAGCCAGGATCATGATGGAAATAGGTTATGACCACATAATGGAGGAAAAATAATTAGTCTGCAAAAAAATAAACCTGACCATCTTAGATTGAACACTAAGCATCATAACCCTTACCACGTTATGATGCTGCAGGGATTATGGTTCCAGGAATGCTCTATCGTCCCCCTTATTGTAAGTAGTCAAAGTGTTTTGGAATGCTTTCACTTTTTATCAGGGGTCTTCACTACTTTTCCCACAGTGAAGGCCAGACGCTCGCTATTCGAGCTAAGCCTGCTGGTGCTAATTGGCGAACCTTGCACTGTTCAAGATAGCTATAGTTGTGCCCTGTGGATCACAGGTAAGAAGTGAAGTTGGGCACACCAGAACACTCCTTGCACCATAACTACTACATTGAGCTACCAGAGCACTCCTTGCACCATAACTACTACATTGAGCTATTAGAGTAGCATTTGAATGATACGCACTACGCAGCATTCAGTAAATATTTTCTGTATCGCACAGAGTTCACTTTACAAGTTACTCAACAAGGAAAGTGTATTCTGCCTTCATGAAAATTACAAAGCCTCAGGGTCAAGACTGATCAGCTGATTTCAGAAAAGAACATTCCTTTATAAAAGACCCTAAGCAACATTGTTATAGGGATGGAGTTCACTTATGACTCTTTACTGAAGAAAAATACATAGACAAATTGAACAAATATTCTGGTTAAATTAAAACATAGTCCAAGCCTTCAACTCTGCTATTATGGCACAAATGTGAAATTTCAGCGAAGATAGAGCAATTTCTAATGTTGCTGGATTATTTTTCAGTGTTTGCACAAAATACAGTAATAGATTAACCAAAAAAAAATAAAAAATCAGTCAGCCCCACAAAATCCTGGAATGGTTGTTACAATCTATTCTATCAAAGATGCTACCAATCGAAAGAAATAAGACGCATAAAGAAATTAACAGCGTTGGATAATTTTGAACATGAAAAAACAACAGAAATGCACAATGTGTATTTATTCTGCAAACAGATTCTGTCTCACATCTGTATTGAATTAAAACTTTGCATCTACATCTGCCTACCACTGATCCAGCTACTCTGTTGCATGTTACTTGCACTAGAAGAGAATTAACATACTTTGCCGGTACAATAAAGTTATGTAAAGGAAAACTCCAAGTAACACGCAGTAGTGGTTATGGTGCCAAGAGTGCCCTTACACCCCCCTCACTCCCCACCCCCACCCATCTGAAAACAGTTTGCCTTTAGAACTGTGGTCTGGGGTCTGCCGGGAGCCGCGTTCTAATTCCACTACCATAGCAGAAGTGCCAGAAGTTCCTAACCAGACATTGCAGGGTCGCCTAAGGAACTTCTGGCTCTCCAACAATGATAGTTGAGGCTGGGAGCTGAGTATATGCATGAAAATCAAGCAATTCTACATTTGTTTTTAACTATATTTGTTCAAAGTACATAAAAGATTTAGTGGTTATGGTGATGTGTAATAACGTGTGGATCCGCCGATGCCGGTCCCGTCCCCGATCCTCCTCCTTGGTAACTTCAGATTTTTAGCCAATCCAATGCTTTCCCTATGGGCTGAAACTGGCAAGGAGGCAGGATGGGGGCAGGCCCAAACGCCGTTTTGGCCAATCAGCCCCTTCTCAAAGAGAGGTGCATTGAATCAATGAATCTCTATGTGGAAAATTCAGCGTCTCCATGCTTATCATTATTTCATAAAGATATCAGTTATAAAATAAAGACTGCATTGGAATTTCATTGATATTCCAACACAATCCAAACATACCATAAGGCAAAGTAGGGATAACTTTGTCTTATGGCAAAGCTGGAGGTTGACAAAAGTCAGAGCTCCTCTGTCATCTTTTGTCCAATCCCAGTAGCGGCCACAAATGACGAGTGTGGGATTCAGGCTTTGTCTATGGAGGATCCCGCAGTCTCCAGTGATCCTTCATGTTGTACTCTTGCTCCAGGAGCTGAAGAGACCTGTGGCGTGAAGATGGACAGCTGGAGGTAAAGGCAACTTAGATCCCCTGCGTCCTGCAGCCATCGGACCCCCACCAAATCTGTCCATTTCGAGGGTCTTTACAAATACCTCCAAAACTGACAGATCCAGTTTAATGCTATTTATTTATTAACATCTGCTACAACTCTGAATTAACCAATGTACCACACAGTCAGTGTGCCAACTGAATAATTAACAGCCTTAAATAAATGCAATCTTAATATCCCGTATTTCTGGGCAGATTATGATACAATCAGAGTAGAAAATGCAATGAGGATTTAGAAGGCATATCCTGAGGCTAGTCTAATATTTTAAGTTAAATTGATTCAGCTGGGAACTGCATGTACTGATCGGTTAAAAACACAAGCATAATTTTATATCCTCATTTAACAACAATTTCCTTAATTAAAGGTCCAAAAATAAACCAGAGAACAAACATGTGACAGATTTCAGTATACATGTTTTTAAAGCAAAATGCTCATGAATTATCCAATAAAAAGCTACAGAAGGCTAGGCTTCTATAAGTAATCTGGTGATTGTATATACACGGTCACAAATATTATGGCAAAACCAAAAAAGTAAATATAATTACTTCGAATATATGTCTTTGATTATGCTTTCTTCTCTTTATTGGTCTGTACACAGGAGACACTAACACAATCTTTAGATGTGATGAAAGTCCTAGTCATTTGAGGTATTACAGGCTTCAATTTTTATTGGTAATACAGTCTTTGGTGTTGCAGGTCTGACACTAACGGATAAATCAAAATGTGCTGGGACGCCTGTTACTTACATGCTGGAGCAGGTATATGGATGAAAATCAAGCAATTCTACATTTGTTTTGAATTACTCAAGTACATAAAAGTTTTAGTGATTCAATCAATGATGCTGTACGTGTTCTTTGTGTGAAGTGGGGAAGAAATGGGAAACAAACAACAGACATCAAAGGACTGTTATAAGGCGTTTCTACACCAACATTTTGTTTAGTGGGTACATTCAAAGCTAGAACACTGTATGTAATCTCAGCAGAATACAAGCAAACAAAAAAACGACACCTCCAACCTATTAAAGGCTCTACAAGCAAATGCCATGTGACTATTTCTGCACCTAGATGATATGTTCCTAGTTATTGCCAAACCTCAAACTGAATCTTCAGTTGCACCTTCCCAGGAATACGACAACCTCTGTACCAAAATACATTTTGGGCAGAAATAGCATTAAGAGTTATCACAAATAGCATTCGAACAACTTCAAAGGACCACTATAGGCACCCAGACCACTTCAGCTGAATGAAGTGGTCTGGGTGCCAGGTCCATCTAGGGTTAACGCTGCAGCTGTAAACATTGCCGTTTCAGAGAAACGGCTATGCATACATTAGGGTTAATCCAGCCTCTAGTGGCTGTCTCATTGACAGCCGCTAGAGGCGCTTCTCACTGTGATTTTCACAGTGAGAAGACACCAGCATCAATGTATTTACAAAAAGGATAACAATGGGTACAGCAAGCATTAAAGGGACACTATAGGCACCCAGACCTGTTAGAAGCTGCAATGTTTCCATTGCAGCACTAACTCTGCCACCAGTGGCTGTCTACCAGATAGCCACTGGAGGCGCTTCCATCATCCAAATGGACCTTTGGTCCGGTATCTGATGCTGGACGTCCTCACACTCTGCATGAGGACATCCAGCATTGATTCAATGATTTCCTATGATAAAGGCTAAGGCGCGTGTGGCATTTGCTGTGCATGCACATTAGCGCCCGCTCGTCACTGAACAGAGGAGGAGGAACCATGACCCAGCGTCGAGGAACACTGGCGTTGGGATAAAATAAGTAAATAAAGGGTGGGGGGGTGGAAGGGGGGACAGAGGGAGCTCTAGTGCCAGGAATACAGCATTATATTCCTGGCAATATAGTATCCCTTTAACTTGATCCCAGATTGCATATTTAAAAGACCATTTAGCACGGAGACAAATTGCCTTAAAATGAATAAAATCTCTCAAATAAAAAGTCTAAAATTTCAAATTAAAAACCAAAACACGTGTGCATATTTGGGTGTTGGCATCATTTAGAATTTACCCATTGTATACACAATGGTGTAATCATAATATCTAGTTCCAGAATGGACCACACCAAGACTATAATTTGATACTTCATTCCACTGCAAAGTGGGTAATCATGAGTTACATAAGATGAAAGTGGTTATTTATTCCCTTAGAATCTCATGACTGCACAGCATAACATTACAGTAAGAATTTCGTAAGGAGACCAATTATAGAAGCCAAACCTCTAGATAAGCCACAGTCAGGGCCGGACTGGGAACTAAAATCAGCCCTGGAAAAAAATTCTATACCAGCCCAATAATGCGTCGCGACAGCATAGTGTGCTGATATAGAGGGTGAAAATATAACTTGAAATTGAAAACTCTTACTCCAACGAAGGAACGCATATAGGGCTTCAAAATAAACAAAAGAGCGCCTTTATTTTAAGTAGACGTACATTTGCATGTAATCAATGTTTCAGTACAACTACTTTGGCCTATAAAGGACATTGTATTAATGATACTGAAATGCTAAATGTCTGCAGTTGCACAACTAAAAAAATGAAGTGATCTGGTTAATTTTGAAGTTCTATGGGTGCGCTCTTCACTTTGAATATGTTATTGTGCATTAGTATGCAACTAGCAACGAGACAGGGCCAATACGTGCTCATTACACACACACACACACATATATATTAATGACATTTATGTGTGTATTATGCATATATAAATGTATATTACTATATGTGTAAATATTATAGGCATAGTTATATGTTACTAATACACACATCAATATACATGCATATATATGTGTGTATTACTGTCAGGATCACTGTCAGGATCAATTTACATCTATTACCTTTACCTCGTTTAGTGTATCTTGTCTCCAATTGTCTCCTTTTTTTTCTCTTACAGCGACCCTTGTGCATCTTTTACTTCATCCCAGTACATGTGTGTTTATTTTTACCCTTCTCCAGCCTCTGTATTTCTCTTTCCCCCAGCCCATTTTGTGTTGTTCTTAGCCCCAGACACTTTGTCTCTTTCCCCCCTTCCAAATCTCATCTGTGTGTCTCTTTCTAACTCCAGACTCTGTGTGCCTCTTTCTCTTCTCCCAGCCACTCTCTCTCTCTTTTTCCCCAGCCCAGCGTTGCCTCCCACAAATCTTGTGTAACTTTGTCCCCCTTCCCTACTGTATGTCTCTTTGTCCCCCCAACAAACCTGTGTGTCTCTCTTCCCCATCTCCTCCCTGTGTCTCTCTCTTACCCCTCTGTCTCTTTGTACCCCCATCCCTTGTGTCTCTCTATTACCCCCATCCCTTGTGTCTCTCTATTACCCCATCTGTCTCTGTGTCCCCCTTCTCATGTGTCTCTCTATTACCCCTCACTTTGCCCCCCCATCCCCTGTTTCTCTATTACCCCTCTGTATCTTTGTCCCCCCTTGCCCTATGTCTCTCTATTACCCCTCTGTCTCTTTGTCCCCCCCACATCCTGGTGTTTTTCTATTACCCCTCAGTCTCTGTGTCCCCCTTCTCCCTGTGTTTCTATTATTCCTCTATTTGTCTCCCCCCCTTCCCCTCTATTTGCCTACCCCCATCTCCTCTATTTGCCTACCCCCATCTCCTCTATTTGCCTACCCCCTTCCCCTCTATTTGCCTACCCCCTTCCCCTCTATTTGTCTACCCCCTTCCCCTCTATTTGTCTACCCCCTTCCCCTCTATTTGTCTACCCCCTTCCCCTCTATATGTCTACCCCCTTCCCCTCTATTTGTCTACCCCCTTCCCCTCTATTTGTCTACCCCCTTCCCCTCTATTTGTCTACCCCCTTCCCCTCTATTTGTCTACCCCCTTCCCCTCTATTTGTCTACCCCCTTCCCCTCTATTTGTCTACCCCCTTCCCCTCTATTTGTCTACCCCCTTCCCCTCTATTTGTCTACCCCCTTCCCCTCTATTTGTCTACCCCCTTCCCCTCTATTTGTCTACCCCCTTCCCCTCTATTTGTCTACCCCCTTCCCCTCTATTTGCCCCCCCTTCCCCTCTATTTGTCTCCCCCATCCCCTCTATTTGTCTACCCCATCCCCTCTATTTGTCTACCCCATCCCCTCTATTTGACCCCCCTTCCCCTCTATTTGCCTCCCCCTTCCCCTCTATTTGTCCCCCCCCTCTATTTGTCTACCCCCATCCCCTCTATTTGTCTACCCCCACCCCCTCTATTTGTCTACCCCATCCCCTCTATTTGTCTACCCCATCCCCTCTATTTGTCTACCCCTTCTTCTCTATTTGTCTACCCCCTTCTTCTCTATTTGTCTCCCCCTTCTCCTCTATTTACCCCCCTTCCCCTCTATATGTCTCCCCCCTTCCCCTCTATTTGCCCCCCTTCCCCTCTATTTGCCCCCCTTCCCCTCTATTTGCCCCCCTTCCCCTCTATTTGCCCCCCTTCCCCTCTATTTGCCCCCTTCCCCTCTATTTGTCTCCCCCTTCTCCTCTATTTGCCCCCCTTCCCCTCTATTTGTCTCCCCCTCTATTTGCCCCCCCTTCCCCTTCTGTGTGCCTGCTTAACTTGTCACAGGAGGACTGAGGGAGGGGGCGGAGCTAACTACTATGCTCCCTCACGGTTCCCATAATTCCCAGCATCTACACATCATAGAGTAGTGATTACTCTATGATGTGTAGATGCTGGGAATTGTAGATTATGCTAGCTTTAGTGTACCTATAATCTTAATTTTATTAATGACAGGAGGCGAGTATTTGCTTAAGTCTCTCTTTACTAGAACTCCACAGCAGCACAGAAAACAACCAATCAGAAAAAAGTTAGGTACTATAAAACTCCCCTCCCCATGCATCATTTCCTCTTTCAAGCTGCGACAAAACAGAATAAAAGGCAGAGAACGTCATGGGGAAGAAACGAAGTCCTAGATACGATGAATATAACGATGTCCACCATCCAAGTGTAACCGTCAAACTAGATAGTGTAGATGGACTGTAAACTGAAACGAGAGAAAAACAGAATCGAACAGGTTGATTATCCGATGAAATGTACTCTGAATAAACATGTAGGTACTCAACGTAGCAACCAAATTAACCTAATATGAAAAATATCCCAACCCTACTTATGGAAAAAAACAGACATAAGGAACAAGCGACAGGTAGCAGAGACAACAAACAGAGTTGCATACGTACCTGATAATCTAAACTATAACATTAAACAAGGGAGGGACAAGAATGGGTGGGAAATACTCGCCTCCTGTCATTAATAAAATTAAGATTATAGGTACACTAAAGCTAGCATAATCTACAATTTTATAACATGACAGGAGGCTTCGTATTTGCTGTTTCAACGCTCAGTTCACCAATCCAACGCTGTTTGTGTCGCTGGTAATTATTCCAGGAAATATCAGAGCAATCCTAATTGGACATTCCAAATACGATAAATGACAGCCGACGGGTCAAAGGAGATGCCAACCGACGAAGTATTTCAAATACGGAAAAAAGCACCCTCCGCCGGTAAATCCATTGTACGTGGTGTAGCAACCCGTTTCCTAGAAGTCGGTCCATGAGCTGGCAAGCTGACCTATTAGCCACATTCCTGTAGTTGTATAACTTGGAAATCCGATCTAGGACTTAGGGTCGCGAGAAGAAAACTGACACCAAGTCTCAAACTCATGACCCGTAAGGCGGCTCCTCCGATCGTGCCAGGGCCATTCGGTGATGCGGCCTTGCAGGGAGCTCTCCAATCTCAAGGAATGCACCGAAGACCACCACCAAAATCGCAATAGAAACCGAGGAGGAGCTTTCGTACCTTCCTGTCCTACCCGGTGGGATGTCTCATCCGAGCATAAATTCATAACGCATACAATGAGAGTGTGTCCAAACCAGCCGTATACTAAGTGATTCCAATAGTCCAAACGGACTGTGTAAAAACTCGGACGCCGTAGAGAAAGGGCTCCAAAAGACGTCCATTCAGGGTTCCGAACTGAACTTGAGTGGAGGAACGGAGGTCGACTATTCTGGGAATAGGGAATCCCAGAAATCTTCAAAGGAATGGGAAGTGCAAACAGGAACGCAGATTTCCATCCAGAAATGCCCTCGTCCAAGAGTGAAAGATGTCTGTGTAGAAGTCTGGGCATACCAGGTACCACCATAAGGTCCCGTAGGTCTCCTCGATGATAGTTGAAAAGTAGGGTAGCGTGAATCCAACAAAATGGCTCCCGTGAGGAATAACTAGAGTATAGATGGAGTGTCCTCCATCTCCGAACCCTGATCACCAGTTATGCGTTTCGAGGAGACGGGGCAGTCCTGCCATCGTATCCCAAGATCTGAGGACCGGGGAGGTCAAGACAAACCGGGGTTTCCGGTCTTACCATGTGAACCATACGTACGGTTTATACCTTCAGAGCGGGTAATAGGCCCTCCTTAATCCTGCTACCCGAGCAAGGCAGAGCCCGCATGCTCCATGAAGGTCCCCGTATCACCTGCCACCTAAATATGGGAGAAAAACTGTCTGAGCAGTTGTCCACAATGGTCTGGATATCCAAAAACAGAAAGCGATCCTCTGTTCTTTATGGTGCAGAATATACCCAAACCTGCACTCACATAATACCTGGGTTCCATCTGATGGCCGTACCATCTCCAGGAATGTGTATAAATAAGTGGGAGACACCCCTCGTTCTACCCCTGTGAGAATATCCCTCCATACAGGAGGTAGGCTAGAGGGATCCAGTCTAAGTATGGATATCTTGCATGACCAGGCAGTCCTCTATATTGAAATCAGTAGCACGGACGTCAGATCTACTTGAATGCAGGAGGGACGCCCCTCCATGTAGTCATCGATGTCTTGCACAGGTACAAGTCTGTGTGATGAACAAATGGATGGCACCGTAGAGCGTCGAGTGTACGAGAGAGCCGCGCTCTCTACTAATGAGATCAAATATCGTGCTAACGTCCGGCTGATAGCCTGAGCGGGCCGCACCCGCAAATAACCAAACGGTAGAGTCTGCATCGGTGACCGTTCCTCTCCAGTAGAATGCTTCCTCCAAACATGACCCCTGTATCCAGCTCAGTCTCTGGCTGAGGTTGAGGGAGGGCTGCACCCTCTAATAACAAATCAGTGTCCGGTTCCGTATCTGAGAGGGGTACGCTCACTGTTCCAGAAGATAAATATTCTCGGATCGAAGAGGTGGAGGGCCGCACCCTCCTGTGATCCAAGCTAGAGTCCCTAGAGACTCAGGGTGACCAACTATAGGGTACACCAAATACGAGTATCAGCCTAAGGCTGAGGGTAATCTACGGGAAAACGATGGAAAACTATCAACTGACCGTCCGGATCCCGTGCACGCGCGCGGGGTCCAGGCGGATCGTTGGTAGTCTGAGGAAAGCTGGAGACGTTCTCCGCAATCCACGAGCACCCGGGAGGTCGGAGGAGGTCAAGTCAGGCCTCTCGACGACCCGAGCGAAAGGAAAAGGAAGTCACGAAAACGAAAAAGACAACAATAACGTAGAACGAGTAAAAACGCAAATCCTATCTCAGCTAGAAGGCAAAAGCAGGCCGGAAGGCAAGACAAGTAAGCCCCACCGAACAGGGCCAGGAGCTAACCCTACGCAGGAATAACTACCGATAGCTATATGGATACCGGGAGGCAGATACGGAGTTAGTTGTTAAAGACAAGGAAAACACCGCGTTCTCCTGTAGGTGTCTGAGTACCGGTCCTCACCAGTGCAAAGTTCTCCTTGGAGATGTGCCGTCGCCGGTCTGGCGCAAACCGCGGATGTGTGTCCGGGGTCTTCATAGGAAAAACTTGCCCTTCAGGTCTGAGGTTTAGGGCCTTCACCCTACCTACCATATCCAGATGGTCGTATATTGGCGTCCTCTTGGATAGTATGGCAACGGTGCTTGTCCGGACACCTGCCTATTTCCATGTCACTGGTGGGCACTGGCTTCTCCTCAGTGATATAGCCCCAGGCCTGCGGCCAAAGGGGGTTCGGCACCAATAGAGCAGGCCCAGCAGGCCAAACTAACGGACACAGAATAGTTGGTCAAGCAAATAGGCACCGACATAGTAGGTCATTCAAATAGGCACCGACATAGGAGGACCAATAAAAGGGCACCGACATAGCAGGCCGTTCCTATGGGCACAGACATAGCAGGCCGTACTTATGGGCACAGACATAGCAGGCCGTTCTTATGGGCACAGACATAGCAGGCCGTTCTTATGGGCACAGACATAGCAGGCCGTTCTTATGGGCACAGACATAGCAGGCCGTTCTTATGGGCACAGACATAGCAGGCCGTTCTTATGGGCACAGACATAGCAGGCCATTCTTATGGGCACAGACATAGCAGGCCGTTCTTATGGGCACAGACATAGCAGGCCGTTCTTATGGGCACAGACATAGCAGGCCGTTCTTATGGGCACAGACATAGCAGGCCATTCTTATGGGCACAGACATAGCAGGCCATTCTTATGGGCACAGACAGAGCAGGCCATTCTTATGGGGCACAGACATAGCAGGCCATTCTTATGGGGCACAGACAGAGCAGGCCATTCTTATGGGGCACAGACAGAGCAGGCCATTCTTATGGGGCACAGACAGAGCAGGCCATTCTTATGGGGCACAGACAGAGCAGGCCTATCAATGGGGCACAGACATAGCAGGCCAATCAATGGGGCACGGACATATCAGGCCAATCCCGGGTCGTGTATATAGTTATATCATTATGACACGTTACATATATAGCGCCATCCAATTCTTTTAGACAGCGTAATGCCGTGCGAATAACCTGAACTGGGACTGGCGGTCCCCCAAGTGCCCAGCAGGGAAAGTGGTATTCCAGCTGTATTGGGTAAAACTGAGGTAGTCCAGCGACCATCATGCCCGTGAATGGAAGATACACTGAGTGAAACTGTCCTTGAACTGTGAATAGGTAAGCATATGCTCTCACAGATCTGTAGGAATTCTGGCGTATTCTAGATTACCATCATCATACCACCTGCAGGGGTTGTGAAATCACGGACACTGCGAGGAGAGGGGCTAAACCATAGCCGGATTAATGAATTCCCCCGAGAAACTGATAAAATTGTATCGCATCAGCGTAGACTGGCCTCCCATACCAGTTTGAGACAGAGCCAGGACTGATAGCCATACTATACATGCCACGGACAGATAATTCATACCCGAGCAGTCCCATCTGAGACCTCATAGCTGGACCAGAAAAAATATATACTGAGAAGCAAACGAATCCGAGAGCTAACTGGCACTGTCTACGCATGTACAGAGCCTGTACAAGCTGAGTACATACACACCTGTAACTCGCAGAACTCCGTGATACGCGCAGAAATAGGCGACATGCACTGTCCAAATTTCTCAGTGATCTGAGAAATACACTGCCAGCAAACTCACAGCGATCTGTGATTCACACTGACCGCAAACACACAGCAACTGAGACCTACGCTGTCAGAAACGAAATCTAGAAATACACTGTCAGTCAAACGCGCAGCAACGGCGACATACACAGTCAGCAAAAAAACAAATCCTGAACTACACTGTCAGTAAACACCGCGGTCTGAGAAATGCACTGTCAGCGAAAAACTCAAAGCATCTGTCATATACACTGTCAGTAAAACGAAGTCTGAGATATACAGCGTCAGTCAGACACACAGCAAACTGCATACACACGGTAGAAAAACTAAATCTAGAAATACACTGTCAGTAAACCATACAGCGATCTGTGAATTACACTGTCAGCAAAAAACCCACAGTAATCTGAGTCATACACCTAGCAGCAAAATGCACAGCGTCTGTGTATATGTGCCAAACAAACACACATCACTCTCAGATAGAAAATGCCACTAAGGCACATTTAACATAAACACAGTAATTAGTGAGAATACATAGAAAGGAGAGCTAACAATCAGGTTAGACGAGAAACCGGTATGACCGTGAGGAGGGGGGTCGGGGGGGGCGAGCGGGTTGTAATTGCTCTCTCCTCCCCCGGCGGACACATGCGGCCGCGTATTGAGCCGGCCAGGGCAGGCAACCACATGCCGAGACTCCGGTCGGCGGCATCATAACACCGCGACCGGACCTGCAAACCGGCGGCCACGTGTAAAACCTCCGGTCGGCGGTACCCTAACACCGCGACCGGAGGAGGGGAAAAACCGCGGGTGGGGCAGCGAAAGCCCCCTCTTCCCCTTGCGGACCTGCAAGCAGGCGGCCATGTGCAAAGCCTCCGGTCGGCGGTACCACAACACCGCGACCGGAGAAGAAGAAAACTACAGGTGGGGCAGGACAAAGTCCCCTCTTCCCCCTGCGGCCATGCGGTCCGCAGACAAGGCAGGCAGCAGGCGGCCACGTGAAAGCCTCCGGCCGGCGGGTGTGAGCAATAACACAGAACCCCGCCGACCGGAGGAATGAGGTCCAGGGGAAACAGAGAAGGGAAAATAAAAGGGGACAGAGAGGGAAAGAATCCCCAGGGAGATGAAAATGAAGCCAAAATAAACAAACTCCCCACAAGCCCCAGAGCAATATGCAGAGGAGAATAAAGTGAAAGACACATAAACAAGTGAAACACTGAAAATATAATAAAAACCATACAGCCACCCACTAATATTAGCAGGAGGCAGAGGTACTCTGACCTGTACTGGTGCGGAGCAGCAAAGAAAGAGGAAATGATGCATGGGGAGGGGAGTTTTATAGTACCTAACTTTTTTCTGATTGGTTGTTTTCTGTGCTGCTGTGGAGTTCTAGTAAAGAGAGACTTAAGCAAATACGAAGCCTCCTGTCATGTTATAAAATTATGGGAACCGCGAGGGAGCATGGTAGTTAGCTCCGCCCCCTCCCTCAGTCCTCCTGTGCTGACAGCTATGCTGTTGTCAGTATCAGTGAGTGTGCCGCCGGATCACTCACTGATACTGACAGCAGGTACAGCTGTCAGCACAGGAGATGGAGCCGCCGGCTGCAAGGTAAGTATAAACCCTCAGAGTGTGCCGCCGGACCGGCCACCCGGCGGCACCAACAATGCGGCCAGCGGCCGCAATATTATTAAAATATAAAAAGCAGGGCTCCCTGTCTCCCTCCAGCCCCCCAGGTGCCGCGGCCCACCGGGAAATTTCCCGGTATCCCGGTGGGCCAGTCCGGCCCTGGCCACAGTTAAATTACAGCAGCCGAATGGATCCCAACCCACTTCCTGTAAAAATGTAGAATTTAACACACACTATTAGAACTATGGTGAGATGCATTGGAATGTATATGACAAGATCATGAGAGAACTTTCATCATACAAACCTTCAGACTGAAACATGCCACAATAATGTATATACACACACGCACGCACGCGCACAGCGTCTTTAGTCCCTATGGTTATATAAAGAGTGTATTTTCTGAAAATACTGTTAAATGATATTAAAATGTAATGACCCAAATCAATAAAAATGTCAGAACCTGTCTAGTCATAAACAAGGTCGACTCTGCCAAGAATCAATGCTCTCCATTCACAGCCTCAGAATAAATATAGAAATAACAAGGCAATCGAAGACAACCAGTTGAAGGAATGATCCAGAATATTCAGTTATTAGAAAACCCCTTTGCGTGCATATAGAAGCTTTGGCAGACTTGTGTCTCTACAGGAAAAGGCTACAAATCTGCTTGGAGGAAAGCTAGATTGAATGGATGCTCAGTGATACAAAAACTGACAGCTGACAAGATCCAGTGAACACAATAAGAATTGCAATAGATTAAAAACAGATATCACACATGAACCGATAGGAGTCATAACGGGTAAAGACGCACACAAAGGCCTAACGTTTCTGCAAACAAGCATGAACTATAAAATAACGTGATATCCTACTCACAAAGTTGAAGCATTAACAGTGCCAGGTCTTCCACTACACGGAGGAGGCACATAGATCAGTGATGGCTAACCTCTTGCAGAACTCCTATGTAATGTTTCTTCAGTGTCATGGCAAGTGTAGTCCACGAAAGCTGGAGTACCAAAGATTAGTTGTCACTAACATAGATGCAGATAATGTCATAGATCTACAACTTCCATATAATCTTGCCATAATAAAGAGAAATCCACATTTTACTGACCATTCTTCCATTTAGCAAGAAGGTAAAGGAGTGTATAGCACAGTACGTATATCCATACTCTAAATGGAGTATGGTTAAATTAGGGTGTAATTTGAAAGGATCCCCATGCACTTGAGATATTGATAGCATTCAATGGATATTAGTGTGGACATTAGTTAAGCAAAGTAGGTTTGGATTGGCAAAAATTGGCAAGGGGGCGGGGCCAAATGCAGGTTTGGCCAACCAGCACCTCCTCATAGAGATGCATTGAATCAATGCATCTCTCTGAGGAAAACTCAGCGTCCCCATGCATAACCCTTTCATAAACTGCAATAGACAGCCACTATAGGGCACTTCCGTGTTTATAGCACACTAAAAGTGTGCTATAGCATCACTGGACATCCTCACGCTATGTGAGGACCTCCAGCGTCGCTGAAATCCACAAAGGAAAGCATTGAAAGCATTTTTCGATGCTTTCCTATGGGGAGGTCTAATGCGCGTGCGCGGGCGCATTAGGTCTCGCCCGCATGCTCAGTATGTCTGAACCAGCGCCAAGGGACATCGGCGCTGGATACAGGTAAGTCACTGAAGGGGTTTTAACCCCTTCAGCAACTTGGGATGGGAGGTGGGAAGGAGAAAGGACCTGCAGTGCCTGGAGAACCGTTTGTTTTCCTTGCACTGGAGAGTCCCTTTAAGCTGTAGTTGTTCTGGTGACTGTGTCCCTTTAAGCTGCATCCCTAGAATATTTAGTGGTTATACCCAGAGCCGGTTTAAAGAGGATCTGTGAGTTGTGAGTTGACCATCATGAATATTTAATAATGCATTTAATAATATCGGATATAATTCACTTTAAATAACTTTTTATTTTTCAGATTTAAATATTACACAACAGTTCTTAGTCTTGTTATGTATAAGTATCAACATGTTTGTGTTTTTGCACCTTTTAAGCACAAAACTTAGGAATTTGTTTAGTAAACAAGTTTAAAGGGCCCATACAAGTTATTACTTTTTTTTTTGTGTACAGTAAAACAAACCGTGGGTTGCTTTGCCACCCAGTCTTTTTAGAGATCTCTGAACTATTTATTCTAGATAGAAATGGACACTAAGTATCACAACCACTATAGCGTAGCTCCAGTCTATGAGCTTTCGTTTGTATCAAACGGTTTGAGCAATTTGATCACAATGGGACTTGTTGCTCAAAAACCACACTCACCTGTGGAGAGGTCCTTTAAGAATGTCCAATTAAATAAAACTGCACTGTTCCTTTAAGGCAGAGTGCAATGCAGTAGTGCCTACATGTGTTACTGCATCTAACCTTTTAGGATGTTTTCAATGTTTTTAGAGAGATGAATAGACTCCATCTTATATTAAAATGTGATCGCCTATATTCTACTACAAGCATGTCAAACTCGCGGCCCACAATGGACAGCTTGGTGGCCCGGCGAGCCACGAGTACATGCCTAATTGCCTAGTGTTCCAAGCAGAGTAGGTACCTATTTTCCCCACATTGAAGGTGCCTACTCTGCTAGGACAGTGGATGCAGCGAGGGAGCTCAGTGTTCCTGCTCCTCACTGCTCCTTCGCGCGCACGGTCTGTAGTGATGCCGGGCGCCGGAATATGATGTCATATTCCAGTTCCCGGCATTACCAAACTGCACGCAAGGGAGCAGTGAGGAGCAGGAAGGAGATCTCCAGACAGAAGATCCCCACTGGACCCCAGGAACAATTACAATAATGTGAGTGTGTGGGTGGGTGTGCGCGGCGCGCCAGTCAGAGTGGGTGTGTGTGTGCGCGGCGCGCCAGTCAGAGTGGGTGTGTGTGCGCGGCGCGCCAGTCAGAGTGGGTGTGTGTGCGCGCCGCGCCAGTCAGAGTGGGTGTGTGTGCGCGCCGCGCGTCAGTCAGAGTGGGTGTGTGTGCGCGCCGCGCGTCAGTCAGAGTGGGTGTGTGTGCGCGCCGCGCGTCAGTCAGAGTGGGTGTGTGTGCGCGCCGCGCGTCAGTCAGAGTGGGTGTGTGTGCGCGCCGCGCGTCAGTCAGAGTGGGTGTGTGTGCGCGCCGCGCGTCAGTCAGAGTGGGTGTGTGTGCGCGCCGCGCGTCAGTCAGAGTGGGTGTGTGTGCGCGCCGCGCGTCAGTCAGAGTGGGTGTGTGTGCGCGCCGCGCGTCAGTCAGAGTGGGTGTGTGTGCGCGCCGCGCGTCAGTCAGAGTGGGTGTGTGTGCGCGCCGCGCGTCAGTCAGAGTGGGTGTGTGTGCGCGCCGCGCGTCAGTCAGAGTGGGTGTGTGTGCGCGCCGCGCGTCAGTCAGAGTGGGTGTGTGTGCGCGCCGCGCGTCAGTCAGAGTGGGTGTGTGCCCGCGCGCGCCAGTCAGAGTGGATGTGTGCCCGCGCGCGCCAGTCAGAGTGGATGTGTGCCCGCGCGCGCCAGTCAGAGTGGATGTGTGCCCGCGCGCGCCAGTCAGAGTGGATGTGTGTGCGCGCGCGTGCGTATATTCTACAAAAGTTTCACTTTGCAATATTCGTGTGAAATCAACATGGCTGCTATACCCATAGGTTTTGATAACTCTACATTATAACTTTACAATAATAAAATTGACCACATAAAAAAAAATGTTTTTAAGAAAGACAAGGCAACTTTTATTTTAAGGTAGAAAATAAAAATGGTAAAATAGTCTGTAAACATCAGCCTAATGATAGGCTTATTAAAAAACAGCTTAGTAAAGGGCTGTTAAATAGAAGAGAATGATAGCTCTCCATTAGCAGCTATCAGAGTATTTTTCAGACCAGATTACAGGCCATTAGGTAGGATAATTTGAGGACTCCTATTCCAAGTAATAAAAGGTTGTACTGTTTTCTAGTGTCTCTAACCCGCTACTAAAATGCACAATTGTAAGTCTAACACAATGCTCAGCTTGTGAGATATAGTATCAGATGGAATATATCATTTCTGTGAAAGATCAAGCCTGCCAAGGACAGATACAGGCCAAGGACAAATGAAACATGAAGAGTGCCCATGACTGATCTATCGGGATTCCATGTTGCCACGAAAAAGAAAAAACTGTGTGCCATGCTCTGCAGGCCTCACCTGAGCAAAGACTTGATCAAACTTGAAAAATTACTAACCACAACACTGCACTATGATAGTTTGAACTGATCATAAGTTTTATGGGAGAAAGTTTATAGAAGTTTACTTACGTGAAAATATACTGGAAAATATGTATCAAACCCTGTCTGGACAGCTTCTAAATGTAGGATTTAGTCCGAAAAAAGTAATCACTGGAAAAAAACAAAAGTACACCAAATGTGTGATCTGAACAAAGTCACAACTGCCAGTCTCACATCCAGTGCACCCGTCCATCAGACCCCCCTCCCCTGATCCAGAGCCAATGCCTCTCAGTGCTGGGTTGTGGCTCCGCCTACTCCGTCCCGCAATGAGCGGGCGCTAATGTGCATTAGCGAGCGTGCATTAGACCACCCTGAATCAATGCTTTCCTAGCGGGGGGGGGGGGGGGAGAAAAAAAAAAACTAACGCCGGATATCCTCATACATAGCGTGAGGACGATCAACGTCAGATACCGGACCAAAGGTCAGTTTGAACGCAGGAAGTGCCTCCTGTGGCTATCTGGGAGACTGCAATGTGTGGTGGAATCTCAGTAAAAATAAATTTACTAGGACAAGATTGCCACGAGGTATGTGCACTTGCATATGTTGATGTATCGGTCGGTTGGTTGCACGTGGCAACGATGCAATCAGTAGTGTAAGGAGCATGTGTGGGAATACAGGATATACGAGTATTTCCCCTCCTCCATTGTGCTGGGCAAGCCATGTGGTCAAACAGGAATTTAGTCTCTATTCAGTTGATTAGATAAGAGTATGTGTAGGTTGAACTGATTATGGGAGGAGCTACATGCCTATATAAGGGACCTACACTGTATGATCAGGACTCAGACTTTGCTGTTTTTTGGTGACATTAGTCCCTCTGAGTCCCGGTCGGTGAATCGAATAAAGAATCTCTTCCTTCCTATAGAAACCTGTGTCCATCTCTCTGTGCTTAGCGTCCGTCAGTTTCTCCGGTATCATTTGGTGCGTTGGCCGGGAAGCTCATCGTTCAACGGTAGCTGAGAAGCAGAGGTGTGAGACGGTCTATCTTTGCCCACGCTCTCTACGGCTGCACCCCTGAACTTCTGCATGGACCTCCCTTCGTCTCGGTGGAGACCCAGCCAACCCAGCAGCATGGGCCGCAGCACATTATCCAAATACTGATCCGGAGTGGAATGTCAATATGCAGATATGGCCGATTTAACCCCTTAAGGACACATGACATGTGTGACATGTCATGATTCCCTTTTATTCCAGAAGTTTGGTCCTTAAGGGGTTAAAACCATACAGGGACGCTATTATTGTTGGCATGAAAGCCGGAGGAAAAAAGGCGATTAATATGTCTAAGACGGCTGAGGTATTGCAGAAATGTGATGAATCGCCCAGTGCCTTTTATGACCGATTATTGGAGGCATACCGTTTGTATACCCCCTTTAATCCAGAGGCTCCTGAGAATTCCCGAATGGTTAACTCTGCCTTTGTCAGCCAAGCCTACGCAGATATAAAGCGCAAGCTACAGAAGTTAGAAGGGTTTGTAGGGATGTCCATAACCCAACTAATGGAAATAGCAAATAAGGTCTATATGAATAGGGAGACAGAGACAAAGAAGGAGGAAGAGCGAAAGATACGAAGGAAAGCAGATATGCTAGCAGTAGCTATCGCAGGAGTAGATAGAAGGGAAAAGGAAGTATATAGGGGAACGGATAAAGGTGAGAATAAGTGGAATGGGGAACCTTTGAGTAGGAACCAATGCGCGTACTGTAGGGAAGAAGGGCATTGGAGAAGTGAGTGTCCACGAAGGGAACAGTATGAGAGAGACAGACATAGGGCAGGATATAGCAGTAATTATAGAGGTAGAGCGAGAGGTAGAGGAGGTCCTGGAGGAAATAGTGGGAATAATAGAGGAAGTGTTAGTGGAGATAGATATTACCCAGCAGCGCAGAGACCCCGCGTGAGAGAGGATAGGGACTTTGTGGGTTTGGCTGACACAGTCATGGAGGACTATTGATACCGACCGGGCTCCATCCCCCTTGGCCGAGCAGAGCCTATGGTCGATGTAGCAATAGGGGGAAAAAGGAGTTCTTTCATGATTGACACTGGTGCTGAACCTTCGGTGGTAACTGACCTAGTCGCTCCTCCTTCAGGAAGAACTATCACCGTAATAGGAGCAACTGGAAGGAGTGCCGCTAAACCGGTTCTTAAAAATCGACTCTGTACATTGGGAGGCCACATAGTGAAACACCAGTTCCTTTATATGCCTGAATGTCCAGTCCAACTGCTAGGACGTGATTTGTTGTCGAAATTACAGGCACAGATAACATTTCTACTTAACGGAACAACATCTTTGAAGTTCAATGGACCCTCAGGTATAATGACAATATCTGTACCAAAGGAAGAAGAGTGGCGACTTTATACAGTGTTGACTAGCCAAAACCCTAAGAGTGATGAATCCTTGTTCAATATACCAGGAGTGTGGGTAGAGAATAACCCACCAGGACTTGCTCGTAATATCCCACCAATTCGTATCGAACTAAAGCTTGGGGTTTATCCAGTAAGCCTGAGACAATATCACATTCCACAAAAGGCCAAGAAGAACATACAATCTTATTTGGATAAGTTCATAAGGTATGGTATCCTAAAATTCTGTACTTCCCCCTGGAACACCCCATTGTTGCCTGTTCAAAAGCCCGGTACAGATGAGTATCGCCCTGTGCAGGACTTGAGAGCAGTCAATGATGCGGTAGTAAGTATACATCCAGTTGTGCCCAATACATATAACCTGCTTGCTTTAATTCCGGGCGGGGCTACCTATTTCACCGTTTTAGATCTCAAAGATGCCTTCTTTTGCCTACGAATTGCTGCGGAAAGCCAGTGTATCTTTGCATTCCAATGGGAAAATGCTGTAACGAGCTCGAAACGCCAGATGACTTGGACAAGATTGCCCCAAGGGTTTAAGAATTCACCTACCCTATTTGGATCAGCTTTAAGTCAAGACTTACTGGATTTCAAGTCCATCCCAGGAGAATGTGTACTATTACAATATGTAGAGGATTTGTTGATAGCGGCAGTTACAAGAGAGATATGTCAGCAAGCAACACATGATCTACTGCACATTCATTGGAAGGCAGGATACAAGTTGTCCAGGAAGAAAGCCCAGTTGTGTCAGCCAACTGTCAAGTATCTGGGATTCCATATCTCTGAAGGTCAAAGGATAATGGGGCCAGAGAGAAAAGAAGCTGTATGCCAAATACCAATACCCAAGAATAGAAGACAAGTGCGAGAGTTCTTGGGGGCAGTAGGCTTCTGTAGGATATGGATTCCCAGTTATGCGATATTGGCGAAACCTCTTTATGTGGCTATAAAAGGTACAGAACACGATCCCTTCCTGTGGACCCCCGAACAGCAAAAGGCATTTGAAGATGTGAAGAAGGCATTGATGAGCGCCCCAGTATTAGGTCTACCTGATCATACACGCCCATTCTACTTATATGTATACGAGCAAAGAAGAATGGCTGTGGGAGTATTGACACAGTACTTGGGATCATGGCAACGACCTGTTGCATATATGTCCAAACAATTGGATGCAGTGGCCAGTGGTCTTCCACCTTGTCTAAGAGCCGTAGCTGCCGCCGCCCTGCTGGTAGCCGAAGCTGATAAGCTCACTCTGGGTCAGGAACTCTACGTGCGAGTCCCACACGCAGTACAGACGTTGCTAGACTATAAAGGCAATCATTGGTTTAGCAATAGCCGCATGACTAAGTATCAAGCTATGTTATGTGAAAACCCGAGAGTGCATCTAGAGACTGTTAATACCTTGAATCCAGCTACCCTTTTGCCACAACCTACTGAGAGTCAACATGATTGCCTGAGGGTGATGGATGAAGTGTTTTCAAGTAGGCCGGACCTTCGTGATTTTCCCATCCAGAACCCTGATGTCCAGTACTATACGGACGGCAGTAGTTATGTGAAAGAAGGGATTCGCTATGCAGGATATGCAGTGACAACCATAGACAAGGTGATAGAAGCTCGGCCATTGTCAAAAGGAACATCGGCACAGAAGGCAGAACTAATCGCACTCACACGAGCGTTACAATTGGCTGCAGGTTTGAGGGTGAACATCTACACGGACTCCAAGTATGCGTTTTTAAACACTCATGCCCATGGAGCTTTGTATAAAGAAAGAGGACTACTGAACTCAGAGGGTAAAGAAATCAAGTACGCAGCTGAGATATTACAACTACTGGAAGCCGTGTGGGAACCGAAAGAAGTTGGTATCATACATTGTCGAGCGCATCTGAAAGGTGATGGTGATGTAACAAAAGGAAATCGGATGGCAGATAATGCAGCCAAGCGTGCCGCTGAATCAGGAAAACAGGAGTATGTGGAACGTATGGCTGCTCTCATACCAACCCCTCTGTCTCAATGGACTCCAATTTATACAGCTCAAGAAGGAGAGTGGTTAAAGACTGAAACTGGTAAGTACCTGGAGAACAATTGGTATCAGTTAGAAGATGGAAGAATAGTTATTCCAGCATCGCTAGCCGTAGAAATTGTCCAGAATTATCATAACGGGACATATTCCGGGAGAGATAGTATGGAAGAATCTCTTAGGAAGCATTTCTACATACCAAAATTGTCCAACTTGACTCAAGCCATTGTACGAAGATGTGTGATATGTGCCAAGAACAACGCAAGGCAAGGTCCAGTGAAACCACCGGGAGTCCAGTATATGGGAGGACTCCCTATGTCCGATCTCCAAATAGACTATACGGTAATGCCTATATACGGCGGACATCGCTACCTACTAGTAGTTGTGTGTACCTACTCAGGTTGGGTAGAAGCATGTCCTACTCGTACAGAGAAAGCAGGAGAAGTTGTGCGATTCCTGTTGCGAGAAATAATACCCCGATATGGACTACCATGCTCTATAGCAGGGGTAGGCAACCTACGGCACTAGTGCCATGCACGGCACTCGAGGTGTCTTTGCACGGCACTCAAGGCTGCTAGAGTCAAACAGGCTCTGGCCTATCAGGAGTCCCAGTACAACTTCAGATATCTGCTAATCCGAAAAGGTGGTGAAGGACAATCCTCAATTTATGCATTGCAGCACGTAGAGGAAGTGATCTCAGATCACTTCCTCCCAGCACTTGTGAATAGGAAGCCACACTGTAGTAGAGCAGCTCGCAGTTGCTGTTGCAGCTCCTGTCCTTCACATGTACCTGGCCGGACTAGTCCCCACTGGAACCTAGGGAAGCCACCCACACTGCTACATATACACAGAAATGCAGAATAACCCTCCCCTCATACAAATAATATGGACAGCCCACACACAAACCTACACACAATCCGCACAAACGAAACCCCACATGCAATACCCCAAACAGCCCCCACACACTATCAAACACACACTTTGACATATCCACCCACACACACACACAATTCCACAAGCAGCACCCATACACAGCTTACATTCATATGTATCATACACAATACCATAAACTACTCATGAACATAAACAATATAATAGCTCATATACGCAGGGCCTTCTTTAACGCGGGGCAAACTGGGCAGCTGCACCGTGAGCCCTGCTGGCCTCAACTATTTCTAACCCTCTGGCTGGTAATCTGCACACTAAGGAGGCCCACCGGGTGGCCCATGCACAAAGGACCACCCGCTGGGCTTCTGTCAGCAGGGACCCGGCACACGCTGAGGTGCTTTAACAGCACGAGCGGGCCCCTTGCTTTTCGGCAGCAGGCTGGGAGGAAGTGACGGCCACGCATCACTTCCTCCCACAAAGAGAGGAGCGCGCAGGAAAGAAGAGTAGGCAGATTGGAGGGGGGCTGGCCAAGAGCTCTAGACCCCAACTCCCAACGCCTTCAGCCACCAGCAGGAAAGGTAGGAAACTGGAGGGTGAGTTTTAAAGTGTATGTCTGTGTCAGTATGTCTGTCAGTGTGTGTGTGTGTCAGTATGTTTGTGTGTGTGTCATATCTGTGTGTGTCAGTATGTTTGTGTGTCAGCATGTCTGTATGTCAGTATGTCTTTGTGTGTGTCAGTATGTCTGTGTGTGTGTCAGTATATCTGTGTCAGTATATCTGTGTGTGTGTCAGTATGTTTGTATGTCAGCATGTCTATTTGTGTGTCAGTATATCTGTGTCAGCATATCTGCGTGTGTGTGTGTCAGTATGTTTGTATGACAGCATGTCTGTGTGTATGTCAGTATGTCTCTGTGTGTGTTAGTATATCTGTGTGTGTGTGTGTGCTTGCAATCATGCCAACACCACATACAAACATATTCCACAAAAACACACAAAAACTGCTTAGTGCTAAATACAAACCTGCAAACATGAGTAAATGGTAGAGCCCCAGCTGTCAATGCATTTCTGGAGTTGCACAGCAGATGGGGATCTACCTTTTAACCCCTTAAGGACCAAAATTCTGGAATAAAAGGGAATCATGACATGTCACACATGTCATGTGTCCTTAAGGGGTTAATCACCCGTGCAATAGGGAGACCGCCAAGAATTCTTGCACCTCTCTACTTTAGGTCCGCCACTGTGTTGAGGTGGAGGACGTGATTGCATGCCTGGGAAGGGGGGACAAGGTCCAGGGGGCCCTAAGCAAATGCTTTGCCCAGGGTCCAGTCATTAATAAAGACAGCCCTGCACAGGGCTCGAGTCCTGCAGGAACGCGTGGGAACGGCGTTCCTGCACTTTTTCTAGTGCAAGAACGCCGTTCCCGTTTATGGTCCTGCAGGCACTCAGGGGGCGGCAAAAAATGCCGCCCCCAAATGCCCCCTGTCATGGGGGGCCCAAGAGGTGGTCTAATGGCCACCTGAAGGATCCCCCCCGGCCGGCTCTTGTCTCGCTGTCAGATGCGGCGAGGGTGCTGTGTCCTCTCTGCTCCCTCTCGCCGCGCAGTTTGCAGATTTTCTGGTGGTGGGGTGAGGGTGGAACTCGAGTGAGTTCCCACACTTTATTCCCCAGGACTTGACCCCTGGCCCTGCATATACACGCACAAATACAACAATACAAAGCAATTACAGTACAAATAACACAAGCAGAATACGGCAGCACATACACCTCGATTTATAAAAAAATAGGACCGGCACGTTAAGGGACGTCACAATCCTATATTGGCACAGTGCTGCTAAAAGGTTGCCTACCCCTGCTCTATAGGATCGGATAATGGTCCAGCCTTTGTTCACCAGTGCCTACAACAACTGACTCATATGCTTGGTATTAAGTGGTAACTTCATACGGCATATAGGCCTCAGAGCTCTGGGAAAGTGGAAAGGATGAACAGAACTATTAAGAACCAATTGGCAAAGATGTGTCAAGAAACTCAACTTAAGTGGAATGTTCTTTTGCCAATAGCTCTGTTGCGCATTTGTAGTACACCTACCAGAAGGATGGGTCCCTCCCCTTTTGAAATTATGTATGGGCGTTCACCTCCTGTACTTGGTAACTTAAGGGGGGATTTAAGTCAGTTGGGAGAAGGAATTACCCGGCAGCAGGTTGTAGAGTTGGGTAAAACTATGGAGGAGGTACAGAAATGGGTACAAGATAGATTACCTGTGAATATTTATCCACCTGTCCATTGTTATCATCCAGGAGATCAAGTTTGGATAAAGGAGTGGAACAGTGTACCGTTGGGGCCAAAGTGGAGGGGTCCTTATGTTGTTCTTTTGTCTACCCCTACAGCTATAAAGGTGGCTGAAGTGACTCCGTGGATTCATCACTCCAGGGTTAAACCAGCAGCAGTAGATTCTTGGCAAGCTACACCAGATCCAGAGAATCCCTGCAAGATCCGGTTAAAGCATGTAACTCAGTCGGAGTGACGAGGAGATATTGTGACTTCAAGAGTAAACAAAGAGATCAGCAAGTAGGTGTTTTGACGGCCATAATAAAGCCTGACCACCTACCCACGCTACATAGCCAGAGTGTCTTGAAGGGACCTCTGTGAAGGGAAGAGAGGACTTGAAGGACTCCATTCCTTGCAGCCCTTACATCCTGGAAGCTGAGGTGCCATCGCACGGTCGAAGAATGAGGACAAAGATGTCAGGAGTGATGTATTTTATAATGTATATATGTGTGTTTTTAATCATTCAGGAAGGTAGAGGTACCGACACACCTGGCTGTGAGGTTTGCATTAAGACTACAAAAACAGGTAATCATATTTCCCAGACCCTTATTTGGCATTCACAATATGAGTGTAAAGGATATGTATCTAAGTGTAGATACTTAGGTATAGATTATAGTGTATGCCATTTAGGAGTAGGAGAACCTAAGTGTTTTAGTCCAGAGTATCAACCCCGTACAATTTGGTTGACCCTTCGGAATGGAGACTCACAGGGGACCCTAATAAATAAGACAATACTAGAAACCGTACATTCTTCGGGTGTTCTGCTATTTGATGCATGTAAGGCGATATCAAGTGGTAGAAAACCGCGGAATGTATGTGGGGATCTTAAATGGGAAAGAACGTATGGGTCTAATGAGAAGTATATTTGCCCCAGTAGTAAGAACAAGTATATAGATCCAAAATGCCCAAATAAGAATTATAATTATTGTCCATATTGGTCTTGTGTAGGGTGGGCAACTTGGGGACAGACAGGAGATAAGGATATGATTATTACTAAGTTGCCTACCAAACCATATTATAAGTCTATGGAGTGTAACCCAGTCCATATACTTATTAATAATCCTGAACAGTTTATAGATAGGTTTGGAAACTTATTTGGGTTCCAGATATATGGGACAGGTTTGGATCCTGGGACAATATTATTTATAGGGATAGAGACCGATACTGTGGCAGCCCAGACTCATCAGGTTTTCCATTCTTTCTACGAGGAGATGAGTGTAGAGAATAAGATCCCCCATAATGCTAAGAACTTGTTTATTGATCTAGCCGAGAGTATTGCCGGTAGTCTTAATGTAACCAACTGCTATGTGTGTGGAGGTACTAATATGGGAGACCAATGGCCCTGGGGAGCAAAGGAGGTAATGTATTCCAGTTCTGAGACAATTGAACAAATAATATCTTCTCAAGCTGATTATCAAATGAGTGTTAGAGGTAAATCTGAGTGGCGATTAAAGACCTCCATTATAGGTTATGTTTGCATAGCAAGGAAAGGAATAATGTTTAATACATCTGTAGGAGAATTGACTTGTCTAGGGCAAAAAGCTTATGATGATGATCCAAAGAATACAACTTGGTGGTCAGCTTCAAATGTCTCAGAACCACCTAACCCATTTGCAAGTTATACCAATTTAAAGGATGTGTGGTTTGACCTATCTGCTACATCTAGTTGGAAAGCCCCAGCAAATTTGTACTGGATCTTTGGTAAGAAAGCCTATTCGGAGTTACCACAGGACTGGGAAGGGGCATGTGTGTTAGGTATGCTCAAACCATCCTTCTTCTTGTTGCCTATTGAAACAGGAGAGACTTTGGGAGTTAAAGTGTATGATGTGAATCATAGAAATAAAAGGGAACCCCTAGAGATAGTTACCTGGGAAGATAATGAGTGGCCTCCCCAGCATATTATAGATTATTATGGGCCAGCTACGTGGGCAGAGGATGGTACTTTTGGATATAGAACCCCAATATATATGCTCAACCGTATTATAAGGTTACAGACAGTGGTTGAGATAATTACCAATGAAACATCGCAAGCGCTCAATCTCCTAGCGAAACATAATACTAGGATGAGGACAGCCGTTTACCAAAATAGATTAGCCTTGGATTACCTATTGGCAGTAGAGGGAGGTGTATGTGGGAAGTTTAACCTAAGCAATTGTTGTCTTCAAATAGATGATGAAGGGCAAGCAATAGCTGAGCTTACTAGCCATATGGTTAAACTAGTGCATGTGCCTACCCAGGTATGGAAAGGGTATAATCCAAGTAGTTGGTTTGGTAATTGGTATGAGCAGTTTGGAGGACTTAAGGCATTGGTAGGTGGAGTCATGCTAATTTTGATGCTGTGCCTTCTCCTACCATGTCTGATTCCTTTGGTAGTTAGGTCTGTGCAGAGCATTATAGAGAATATAGCAGAGAGAAAGGCTGCTGCACAGATAATGGCTATATATAGGTATGAGGCTTTAAATCAGGGAGAATTAGTACAGGAAGAGGAATGTTGAGGGATTCGTATCTTTAGGGAGTCGCAAGGTCTGTTCTGATTCATGGCAACTTGAGGTGTAAGTAAGCGATGATTAGGTGATGCATCTGGAATTATTATATATATCAGAAGCATCAAAGGGGGGAATGTGGTGGAATCGCAGTAAAAATAAATTTACTAGGACAAGATTGCCACGAGGTATGTGCACTTGCATATGTTGATGTATCGGTCGGTTGGTTGCACGTGGCAACGATGCAATCAGTAGTGTAAGGAGCATGTGTGGGAACAGGATATACAAGTATTTCCCCTCCTCCATTGTGCTGGGCAAGCCATGTGGTCAAACAGGAATTTAGTCTCTATTCAGTTGATTAGATAAGAGTATGTGTAGGTTGAACTGATTATGGGAGGAGCTACATGCCTATATAAGGGACCTACACTGTATGATCAGGACTCAGACTTTGCTGTTTTTTGGTGACATTAGTCCCTCTGAGTCCCGGTCGGTGAATCGAATAAAGAATCTCTTCCTTCCTGAAGAAACCTGTGTCCATCTCTCTGTGCTTGGCTTCCGTCAGTTTCTCCGGTATCACAATGGTTAACATTTCAGCACTAAGGGTAATAGGGACACTGCACCCAGACCACTTCAATGTGCTTAGATTGATTTAATATTAGAGAGTACTACAGGCAGGTATATATTACTGCAGTATTCACTAATCAACCCCTAATTCTCACACCAGTATGCTGGGGAAAACTCTGAGGCACTGTTCACAGGTAAAGCCAGTGTAATGAGATTAAACAATATCATTGTACACAGACCCTTAGTTTAGCAGAGGATCCCTTGGACCTCTTGTACAGTACTTTCTTTCTGGTTATTTACTTTTCTTGTGGCTGTTCCTCAAGGTCACAAAGATAAGCTATTGTTCTTGCACATGAACAGTCAGGTTGGACTGCCCGAAATGATGCCAGAGAGAGAAACCATTGAATTGAAATGTCAAAACTACTGTGTAAGCATGAATAGACTTTCTAACGACTCCACCTTTATTGGAGTGAAAGTTTTGGCTCTTGGAAAGGTAAAGGCAGAAAAAAAACAAAAAAAAACAACAACACAGACTCATGGGATTTGTAGTCTAACAGCTGCCAGAGAGCAGACACTTCCTGTCAATTAAATCCCCTTCAACGAGTAGTCCTCATTACAGCTATCCTACCACTATCGTAACTCTATCTTACTAAATGAAGCTATATAACCTAATGGAAAGAAAATGGCACATTCAGAAAGAAGGAATAATATATTATATATATATATATATATATATATATATATATATATATATATATATATATATATATATATATATATATATATATATAGAACATGGGGGGGGTGGTTGCACTCACCTGAACATGCTTAAATGGGGTGCTGCTGGGGGCCATATTATACAATAAACAATACACAAGATCCAGCGCACTCTCCTATCTACTAAACAGCAACTTCAATGTTGACAGATTGTATGGGGGGGTGGGGGGGTGGTGGGTGTGTGCGTGTGCGTGTGCATGTGCGTGCGCGTGCACACACACTTTATCATGTGAACTAAAAACTGACCTCTTCACCAAGTCTCAATATATTATATTATCATCTGTGGTAATGTCCAGTGACCCATCATTGCTTCTATAACACTGAGCGAGATAATGATTACAATTCTGTTTTATTGTTCTACACATTTCCATAATCTGACTCCACTAAGATTTGAAATTATTAGCCTCGCTGCACTCATCGTGCTATTGGTATCTGCAATAAAATTCCATCATGAAAGGGCAGCTGTAAACAAACATGAAACCATTACCGCTTCAGATACTACAAGGAAGATCCTAAATCCTTTGTCCTGTGCTACCCATAGAATATCCAGAGACATGCACATATTCACTAAATCTTATCTCTGCTTCGAACCGAAGCTGCAGCACACCCCATCCAACACCACAGAATAGAATATATTGCGCCTGTGTTGACAGCTTGAAGATTGGATTTTACAGGTTCTCAAGTAAACACAAGATAAAGCAGAGAAACAACATTTTATATGAAAAAGCAACTCCCACAGCCAAGCTAAGAGTGTCACGACATACCAGCTGACAACCGACTAGCACTCAATGATCATTATGAGCTACATGTTGAGTAAAGGAATTCAGTAAGTTCCTTAGAAATCATTAGGCTCCTTACTGCCGCTGGCATGCTTCTTTAATGTACACTGATCCTGGCTCATCACTTCCCTCAGAGCTGCCATGCTGACAGCCAGAGAGTTGAATATCAGTTCACCATGTCACTATGAATTAAACAGGCCCGGTTATTTTTTCCTCTCTAAATCCCAGTGCTGGGCAGGCTACATACAAATGTACATTACTCTAAAGAATTCTGTGCAATATAGAGATATGAGATGTTAACTGGAGGGAAGGAGAGTTTAAGAAATGCACACGGGTAAACAAAACGAAAAACACACAGCAATGAACACAATAATAGCTTGTCATATAAAACACAAACAGCTGTGCAGTTCTACATGGATCTGCCACTGCATTAAAACCACATGCCTAATTTCGTGTAGGTCCCCGTTGTGCTACCACAACTGCTCTGAAGTATTTACTCCACAAGGCCTCTGAACCTATCCTGAACCTATCCTATCCTGTTTTATCTGGCACCAAGACATTAGCAGTAGATCCTATATGCCCTGCCAGTTGTGATGTGTTCCAGCACAGCCCACAGATTTTAATGCAGTTGTTGAACACCAGTATAAGACACAAAGAACTCGAGCATGAGAAGAAAAAAAAAGAGAGAGAAATATGTGGAAATGTTATTTTCACTTTTCGTAGTAGTAAAACCTTGCACTGCGTGATACCACATTCATGTAGGAGATAAGGACGTTATAAATGTATCACTACATTTACAGTATTTGCTTCCAGTGTTAGATAACACCTGTGCACACACTGTATGAAGAATGTGAAATGCCAGTAGTGTATTTAAAACGCATAATGATATCTACAATCCACGTGTCAGGAACAGTGGGTATTGGGCAATACAGTTCCATACACATTCCACCCGGTTTAACTCCATCAATGATGTGAGCTATAGATTAACTAATGAGGGAGAGTACAGAAGCAAATCTGTTGCATATAAAATCCTCTATTCACTGTATAGACTGCTAGAGCACACTGGTGGGTCCTGGGCACCATGTTTAATAGTGGATCTTACTGTATTTTTTTCTATCTTCTGATGTGGCCAGTGGTGCTTGTTCTACCCTTTTCCTCATCTCTCCAATGCAAAACATTGCCTTTAAACTGAGACCTCGTTTAGAGATAAGGCCTAGAACAAATGTCCATAATTCACATTTTGTAAAGCAGTCCTGCCCTGCAGGATGGTTATAATCACGCATTCAATAAGTTTCATTTTCAGTTCTAATGCTTTTCTGTTACGGTAATTTTTGTCAATCTTTATAAATTCTTCTTGTCAAAGGCTGATTCAGTGTAGTTAAGTATTTCACTACAGCGGCCTCACAAGGTGACACGCTCTATATGGCTCATAATCAGGTCTGTTTAATAAAACACTGGGATCGTGATGGGCTGCAGGGACACAGGTGAATTCAATAGCTCAAGGCGCATTATGTTCTTCAAGCCAAAAGTCTCTAACGCACCACCTCAGCTTCAAATCGACGGCTCTCCTCAATGTTAACTTTGTGAGGATAAGTTACAGCAAATCCCTTTATAACATAGCATACCTGGCATGCCATTAGATCTTAAAGGATTATTCTAATGTGAGCAAAAGCTTTATCAACCTTCCTAGAAAACTCCAGACTCATTCTAAGCAAATTACAGCAACCTATTAGAAAACACTGAATGACTGATTGATTTGGTCACGCCAAGAGCATGACTACACCTAGCTTTAACTACTGCATAGGGGAGTTATTACACAATATTACATTTAGCGAGCCTTGTCTGGATCACAAACATTAAAAACTCAGATCCATAACATTTTATGAAATTTGTTGAGGGTATTTATTGTGAAAACATATTTAACCCCTTTAGGACCATGACTATGCAGATCCTTGTTTATTTGTTGGCCATACATTCCATTAGACCTGTTTAAATGTTTAATAAATAACAACTCTTACCACACCACATCAATGTTGGCAGACTATTTAGCATAGGATTAGGAGCTACTGATGAGCAGGGTGTTGGAGATCAACTTTTTGCTCTTGCCTTCACACAGATGACCCTAGAGCAGGGGTGGCCAAAAGGTAGATCCCCAGACGTTTTAAAACTATAGCTTCCATAATGCTTTGTCATTCTAAAGCATTCTAAAGGCATGCAATGATCAGTGTTAACTCATTGATGATCAGATATGGTCTCAATGCACTGGCAAGCCTCTGGCATACAAAGAGCTAAGATACCCATTAGTACTAAATAGGGTACATATAGCATGGCTGTCCATCACGCAGTTTAAATGTTTTACAGCAGCATTTTTCTGTTATGGTGCTCACAAGACATTACTATCCTAAAATACAGTGCTACGATATGGTACATAAACTTAATTACACTTGGCCAAGTCATATAACACAAAACTCTAATTTAATCATATTTTTAAAGTATTAGAAACACAGCCAGTTTCTTGTACTCGCTCCAAACTCATCCATATTTATTGATCATATACAGGAGTAAAATGTAGCAATTAAAGTGGCTCTGTCACCTCAGATGTACCTGTACTATAGTTTCCTCTTATCTTCCCCATTCAGAATCTGTTCTTTCCTTAATTTCCTATCTAGTTATTTTTAAAACATAAGACAAATAAGGAAATATGATTTGTCTACACATTTTTCCCACGCTTGACAAATGTGACAAAATGGTGGAGCATAAGGCTCACTTCCTCTGTCAAGTTAACAAAGGGCCCCGTTTGCCTTAAGCCCCACCCTTTATCAAAATTATCAAGCATAGGAAAAAAATTACGGTAAATGGCCCCTATATATTTTAAAGAAAAATAGATCAGAAAAGAAGTACAGATTCTGAAGAGGAAGAGAAAAGAATAGGAGAAAAGAAAGTTTGAGGCGACAGTCACTTACAAAGTGCACCAATATTTTAGCTTACCAGTTGACAGGGTGGGGCTGTGCTGTTTTAGCTGCTGCTTAAAGTAAAATAATTAGAGATTGTATGCTAAGCTATAACTTGAATTAAAAATGCTCTGTCCAAATAATATCTAAATCCTTTAAATGTTTTACATCCTTCTGCCCATTAAGGACATTCAGTGGTTATGGAGAATACTTAAAGAGATATGCCAGTACCAAGAAATTATAAACAAAACCTCCAATATTATTTTTACACAATGCTGTCTTTCAACTTTATTACAGCCAAAGACAGCAGTCACCTTTAACTGTAACCCCTGACCTACTCTTACATGGACAGCCACAGGGTAAAAATATTTAATGTCGGTTA
Source organism: Pelobates fuscus (assembly GCF_036172605.1). Lineage (NCBI taxonomy): Eukaryota > Metazoa > Chordata > Amphibia > Anura > Pelobatidae > Pelobates > Pelobates fuscus. Next base: position 126,144,033 of record NC_086320.1, read on the forward strand.
TTACAAAAAATCCCATGTGTTCCCTATTAAATGTAAATAAGTATGTAGGGGTGGATATAAAAAAAAAAAAATACCCCTCTCTGACTCATTAGAGATATCTTTACCAGAAGCTCAAGGAAGCAAGTTGAATTGTTCGTGTAGGATCCACCTGAGAGGTTTGCCTTGACGTTGCCGGCAGGCATTCCCTCTAATGGCCACTGGAGTAACTAAATAACCTCTATTTGTTTAAATATACATAGGGATTTGGGACAGAGCACAGGTAACTTTTGGTTTTTAGAGTATAAAGGGTGTTTTTATCCTGCTTCTGACTTCAGCAAAAGTACAATACACAATAATAATAATAAAGATTGTTTACATGAATCACTGGGTTCTACAATGGCAATTCAAAAGCTGAAAATCAAAAAACATAATTCCCCCAAATGATTCTTAAAAACAGTATTAATACAGGTCACTCCCAATATTCCAAGCAGAGACACATTCCATCCATTAAAAAATAAACATTAAAACTAAATGCATGACTTACCTCTGTTTCAGTGCATTGTACATCACTTGAACTGCCTGTAGAAAAGACAAAAGATAAATTAAGTCAGTGTGCATTAACCTTGGTGGATTTAAGTTTATAATGAGGCAATAAACCTCTGTGATATTTTTTGTGTGTGGCAACGTGTTTTTTTCCCCTCTGGGGTATTGCAATGCGGTTTAAAAGAACAGGTCTAGTGCCGGCAATTTCATTGTTGGGAAATAAGAGTTAAAGGAACACTCCAGGCACTCTTACCTCAAGAGGTTAAACCATTCACGAACAGTTTAACCCCAAAATTGCTACCAGCGCCGATCAATGACTCCCCGTTTACAAAACTGTCTTGGAAAGAAACAGATTGGCTAAAAGTGTCAGCTGACCACTGAGCAAATCAACGGTGCCCCTGCCCGGCTGCACTTCGCGCTTCCTAAAACTGAAATTTCAAAAGCCAGATGTCGCCTGGGGGACAGGGGGAGTGGAGGGGTAGGCATCTTTGGGGTTAGATTAGAGATTAGATTAAGTTTAAGTTGTTATGGTGTCTAAATTGTACTTCTGCTGTACTGAAAAAAATTCTACTGTTTTATGCATTCGGGTATATTTGATATCAGCAATCACATCCAATAAGAAATATATGAAACATTGCCTGCATTTTCAAATAGCAGTTTCCAAACTAATATCTGCAATCTAGAAAATATTTGGGACCAAGCAAATCCTTGCTAAAATGAAATTTGCGTACATGTGGCCTCATTTACAATAAATCAGCAAGGCTGTAATCACTGGTAACGGTGTGATATAACTTGGATCAGCTATCAATTTACAGTCAGTGATAGGATATGCAATTAGGGCACTGAATGACTAATTTTGTATTCAGTGGTAGGCACAGGGCAGACCAATTGCAGAAGTAACCAAGATTTGGGGAAATGGCTGAATAAAAATCTACAGTTGTGTGTGGTTGTAAATGTTGGTGGTTTGCATTTTTGTGGCAATCTGCATCAAGTACCTCACTGCATAATTGTGGAACAAAAGCACATTCTCTCTCTCTAATAAAAGGCACATCCCTCATCGGCAATATAATAATTGATATGCTCTGCATTGTATATAAAAGTAACACCATTGGATTTCTAATGCAATGGACTTACTGACAGTAATTTCTCTACAGTAAACATTGGTTTTGTCTGAATTTATGTAACATAGGCAATTATTTACTAAAGGTAAACTGTGCCCAAGTTTGTATTAATCAAATTTGCATCTAAGTTGTAGAATACCTGTCACTGAATTGTGGCACTGCATCAAAGATATAAAATGCATGTCAATCAATCGAGGGAAGTTATTGTGAAGAAAACTGCAGCTAGAAGAATATGCTTACATTGCCTTTTGTTAACATGTTATTTACCCCTTATCAATGTTTACTTCATGATAAAACCTCAAAGAAAAGTTTTTAGTTACCAGTCTTGCAAACTCAATACCAAGTCAGAAGCAATTTACTAATCTGTGGCAAGGTAAGTATGTGTCATTAAGCCAACAAGGTCCAAGCCAAGAATAGCAATTTGGAGGTGGCAGCCTAGGACGAAAAGCAATTTCTGACACCTTCAGGAAGGTTTGCTTCAGCAAAGAGCGCTTGTATGGGGAAGGAGGACATTCCCTATACCTGAGCCAGCATATTGAGTTAAGGTAAAAATACCGGATATAAATTAAATTGCTAACTCCCACAGTTGTTTTATACACGCTTATATCAATTCTGTCCTATTGACTTTTAATACAGTCCTGAGTGATATCAAGTTTGGATTTCTCCACTTAAAAAAAAAATAAAAAAATACATTTTATCACTTAATTGTTAAAAGCAGATAGCTAGGATAGATAGATTTTGTAGTATGGTTTTTCCATAAGCCATTTTGATTAGAACTCCGCTATTTACCTTTGCTCCAGTAAGAAGCGTTTGCCTCCGGCAGGAAATAAAGCGAGGCTCTCCATCTGCTGATAGATTCACATGATCTCCTCCACATTAACATGGCAGAGGATCATTAGAGTAACATTGTATCAACAGACTGAAAAAGTGTCCTCCTTCAGTGCAATGTGAACAAGGCCTGTTAAGGACCTCTTTGTAGAGAACGCTCGCAAAGTAGATGTAAAATAAAGATAATCACCAGGTACGAGAAAATATACTTGGACTGCTCTCTGTCCCTTTCAAAGCATGTCTATTTCCTCACTGTGAAACATCTGTTGATGTTTAGTTAGAGGCTTAAGTAGAAGGCCATGGTTAAAGCTTCTACACTATAAAATTGATATGGATATTGATCCCTCAGTAGAGCTGCTGCATTACAGTGTGTTCCTGCCAGATCTTATCAGACTTAAAGGAAAGACATTCAGCTTGAATAATGAGCGATGCCCACACTTATTTAGACTGACAATCGAAGCACGTATGTTTGTACCTATGTATCTGACAGTCCATCAAAACCCAATAAAATTACATACTGCTATTAAACAGATTTTGAAAAATTATTTTATGTTATTGTGTAAAAGAGAGAGGCGCAAAGAGGTGGTTAACAGATCTGGTCAGAAGCACATCTTTTCGATGAATAAAATGTAATATAAAAACAGGCTACTCATGATATAATGAGTTTTAGTGCAAAGCAATATTGTAAAAGCTCATTTTAAGTATAGGTGATAAATGACTGCTTCTTCATAAAACTATATTATATAGTGACTAATAGTTGCAAAAAATTTTAAAAGCAGATCGTTCAGCAGTTTTTACCTGTGAACCATCATGTAACACTTTAACATCTGATACCTTGGGTCATTCATTCTGGCCTCTCTAAATAATGCTGGAGCCCATCTCCCAGACGTGGAGCCCATCTTAACATTTTCTACTGCCAGCATATCAGGAGAAAAAGCTGATTAAATGAAAACAACTGCACCTAGCACTTGCTGCTCGGGAGTGTAACTCTCACCAATCACAGGCAGCAAAGGATATGAAGGTCTTGGTGTGATCCTGAGATTAGAGGCCTCGCACTATAGAGTACCATAGTGCCATTCACTATGAATTATTATGTACTGTGGAATGTCCTTGTGCTGCCCTAAGATTAAAGGAACCCTAAACCGTAATTTTGTAATATAAAAAAAAAATAAATACAAATTTTTAATTACAATAAGAGCTAGGGTTCCTTTCAATTTTGAGGTGGTACTAGTAAACACGTCTTGGTCTTTCTGAGCTTTGAGGGAGTAAACTTTAAAATACGGCACTTTAGCTTGCTGAAAATCTTTAAGTGTGAAGAGTGTGTCCTCTTAATTTTGCAAAAAGTATAGATTTCAATAGAAATTAGCACTTTTATAAATTCACCTGGTTACATCCCCTTGGCTTTCAAGCAAGCAACCGGTCCTGTAACTTCATGGAGCTGCATTGGGAAGTCTGCTATGAAACAGTCACAGAAAGACTGGATGGGGTTAGAAGAGGAGGATTTGAAAAAGCTACAGGAAAAAGAACTGCAGATTTTGCAAGTTATAGAATTACCCAATACAAAAATGCATAATTAAATGCATGTACGGTTTAATTTGGGGTATATCTACTAAACTATGATTTTTTACATTTATTTTGTATTTGGGTAGTGGAGTGTCAGTTTACGGAGTAGCAGCTGCTATTTGCTTATGCTGACCTTAAATCACTGTATCTATAAATAGTGATATGTGTTTCTCTCTTCATTTTCTCCCAACATGTCCGCAATACATAGAAGGACCAAACGATTAGACGCAGCCATTACAGCTACAGCCCGAGCATGTAACTCAAGTGCTCCCCTTTGATTAGAGGCCCAATATTGCACAGTATCAGTCACATCATGCACATGGGGTAGAACACACAGCGAACCCAACCCTATGTCAGAAACTTACTCCGTTTAGTACAAAGCTCCACCTTGAGCAGCTATTTGCTTTTCTTGTTTATGTAACCACACTTGAAAATCTATGGGTTTAAAACCCATACACCATTTATTGATGAAATTACATCAGGATTTGTAAAACCTTTTAAAAGAGCAATATATCGTGAGCATCAACCCAGAGATACATCAACAAAATGAACTGACATAATAAAAGCACATTAAAAATTCTGTCTTATAAAGATAGAATGCATACCTCCCAATATTTCACATTGCCAAAGAGGGACATCTTAATTTTAGGGGTGTGGCCAGGAGCAGGGCTGTTTGTCAATGGCAATGCTTTCTGATGGGGTTTTCTCAAACTCTGGACTTCTTCATGAAGACCGAGTACGTCCAACCTCGTTTCACGGAGTCAAACTCCTTAAAAGTCCAGGAGGCACCTCTAGTGGCTGTCTGGTAGACAGCCACTAGAGACAGCCTTAGCACTGCAATGTAAACACTGCAGTTCCTCTAAAACTGTAATGACTTAAGTGGGTGCCTACACTGTAAAGACACATTACAGTGAGTATTATTGTTGTGGAGCTCTATTATAGAGTCAGACTAAGAACACTAAGCTACAAAATAGGTATATTAGATAGAAAAGCAGGACAGAGTCATTTGGTCACAAAATAGGGACAGTCCTTCCTAAATAGGGACACTTTGGTGATACGAGAAGGTTTCTTCACAACATCTTAGAAATGCCAGATCCACAATGCTTTCTTGCAGTAACCATCTAAAACCTAGCAGTATGGGTAATTCATATGTGTAGGAAGGGACTAGAGTAATCATAGAAATTACCCCTAGCAAGGAGAGTTTATTAGTTAACCTACTGCAACATACCAATACTATATAATACAGGGCCGCCATTTTCATTTCCTAAGATAGCGCAGTGGATATAGTTCCAGGATATAGAATCACGGATTTAGAGTTCCCAGAAAAGTCACGTTGGGTTAGAGCAAAATCTACAGTCCAGAACATACTTAGAAGCCAAGAGCAGGCTAAAGTTACCTTTTCTGGTTTAATACTGTCATTGTAGACACTGAAATGTGGGGAATTCAATGAGAATCCCAAATTTTAAGGAAACTTAGTCAAACTGGAAAAACTCTCCAATTAGTTAAAGGGATCCTATAGTGTCAGGATAACATCTGTTTTACTGGCACTACAGGCTCCTGGAGTGCCGCCCTCCCGTGGGGCGGAATGGGTTAAAACCCCTTCAGCCACTTACCTGAATCCAGCGCTGATGTCCCTTGGCACTGGGTCAGGCTCCGCCCATGCTCCCCTTCCCGTCACCCGGCGGGGGAGACTTAATGCGCATGCTCGGCAATGGCCCCGCGCACATTAGACCTCCACATAGAAAAGCATTATTCAATGCTTTTCTATAGGGAAAATCTGACGTTGGAGGTCTGCATTAGACAGCCACAGAGGGCAGACTTAGAGCTGCAATGTAAACATTGCAGTTCTCTGGAACTGCGATGTTTAACCCTTTAAGGACACAACTTCAGAAATAAAAGGGAATCATGACGGAATATTTCCGTCATGTGTCCTTAAGGGGGTTAACATTGCAGCACTAGGTGCAAAAGGGTCACAGCACCCAGACTACTTAAATTAGCTGGAGTGGTCTGGGTGCCTACAGTGTCCCTTTAAGTCTCCGGTTTGGAAATTATGGCCTTCGATTTGAAATTCACCTTTAATTCCCTACAGTTCCCACTTTAATAAAAAGCTCTATTTGACATTGTTATAAGCTGTTCAACACCATGAAGACGTCAGTGTTCAGGAAAAATGAAATAAAAAAACAGCATCTCCTCATACAGATGCATCGAATCAATGCATCTTTATGGGGGCACGTTCAGTGCCTCCATGCAGAGGAAACGCTGTACGTAGGTACATACACACTGTGCAGCTCTGACCCAGGAAGCACCTCTAGTGGCCGTCTGAGTGACTGTCACTATAAATGCAACTAGGCAATGTAAACGCCGCTTTTCTCTAAAAAGGGCAGTGTTTACATTGAAAAGTGTGCAGGGATAGCCTATAGACACCAGAACAACTATATTAATCTATAGTGGTTCTGGTGATTAAAGTGTCCCTTTGAGAATTGTATTTTTGATGTTGAAAAACCTGGCTCCACACTTTAGTTGGCTCCTAGATTCCAAGCAAATTTGTCAATCCCTGCCCTCACTGTCCAGCTCAGTAGAGGAACTGCAGCATTAATATTACAGATCAATATCTTAAAGAGTTTCCATTTACATACATTAATATTCCTTGAATAATATTCCTTGAATAACATTTCCATAAGTGGAAACCCCCCAAAACAAGTCATAGCTGGGTGTAGTTGCACTATTATGTCGGGTTATTGCCTCAGGAAGAAATGAGACCAGTTCCTGCATTGTTTACATTACAGCACAATAACCCAAACATTTTCAGATTCTTACTGTACTGGCTTAAGAGCTGTTCAATTATTTCTAAATTCATACTGTACTGAGTAATGTAGAAGCACTGATAGTGTTCAAATTGTTTGAATCTCAGTACTGTCCCTTTAAAGATTTTCAAACTTTAAATAAACACTATACAGTAGTCACCCAAACCACTTTGTCTTCGAAGGCAAAACCATGGAAGAAGGACATTCTGAGATTTTACTTATTAATTTTTAAGTTATACAAATGCACCATATACAGTGCATACAATTGGTGTACAAATCTGATTTTGTCATCCATAAAATAATCATTTTAACAAACAAAATTGATCTAAACAAAGTCTCATTCTCCTTTGAAAATATTCAGTAAGGTAGACAGGAACACTGCTGGAAGTTAATTAAAGCCCTGCAGCACCAACTGTAGAAGCTATAATTCCAGATCTACTGGCTACTCAAGCTTAATCAATAAACCCTTTACATATGGCTTTACAGGCTCACAAATCGGAGTTTGCACATGTTAGACTTGTTAAAATAACTGCTCGTTGAGCAACTAGGAATTCCAGGGGACAGTAAAAGGCGTCCATACTTAATGACCTGCTTCAGGTTGGTGTTGGTCATTTTACTACACATCGTTTAAAGTCGCACCCAGGAGGAAAATACATATTTAAAGAACACTACTGTGCTAGGAACACAAAACTGGATTCCTAACACTATAGTGTCTCTCTGTCTGCTTAACCCATGCTCATAAAAGGGTTAAAACCCCTTTTCCCTCCCCACTTACCTGATTTCAGGGCCGGCTCAGTTTTCTCCTCCAGCAACACCACAGCAATGGGTGCAAGCACATTATGTCATCCCCATAGGAAAGCACTAAGTCAATGCTTTCCTATGGGATTTTTAAGACGCTGGATGTCCTCGTGCAGAGCGTGAGAATGTCCAGCGTCATTTCAAGTCCATGTGAATCAAGGAAGCCCCTCTAGTGGTTGTCCGTAAGACAGACACTAGATGCAGTCTTAACCCTGCTATATAAATATTGTAGTTTTTCTAAAACTGCAATGTTTTATTTTGCAGGGCTATGGGGACAGGGACATGGCACCGAGAACATTTCAATGAGATGAAGTGGTATGGATGCCTATAGTGTCCCTTTAATTTGTTACACACAAATAGAAAACAAAAAAAAGTGATCAGATCTTTATTCCCTTTGATCCAACAGTTTCCAGGGCTTGATCCTCCCGGTGCCCAGCTGTTTGAGTGGCACATAGCCACTCCTGTCTTGTACACCTTTTTTGTGGAGCTTTTCATGTTAAAGAATACTTATAGATGCCAAGCACTGTCAGTTGCTGCATCAAATAATACTTTGCTATTATACTATTGCATTTATATGTATATGTAACTTTCCACGTGTCCCACACTCACTGCTCCCGGTCTTGTTAATGCCTCGGTGCAAACTCCGACCATAACTATATATAGGTTCTTGTTGAAGTGCACTCACAGGACTCAATAATATTTCTAATCGAGCTGTTTATTCAAGCATCAAGCAATACAAAGAAGTGTCGACGTTTCAGTCCTTGCCAGACTTTTTTCAAGACAGTTTGATGGTGTGGGTCATTTCATTAAATACACACTACTGAAACATGATTGGAGGGTGAAAAACAGAACTGAGGTTCAATTAAGTTTTAAGTGACGTGTATCATGTGAAAAGAATATCATGGGTGAGGCAATTACCAACCCTTACAGGAGTGAATAGTAATGTTGAGACAAAGTGTCTATTAACAATAAATTGCATATTTACAACTATTTACATACAATGTATCATCATCATCATCTCCACAGCGAAAAAGCCAGGCTTCAATGGCCATGATATAAACAAAGCACTAATATATCGTGCTTATGTCAATTATGATTATCCATGTATATTGTTACTATCATGGTCACTGATTTCTCCTGCATTAACAACATGCAAGATTATATTAATGATGTATCACAGCATTCAGAAGATATGTCTACCCTTAATCTATGTATTATAGTTTATAGTTATCACATAACATGTTAGTTGTATGAATGGTGAATCAATCCATATCATTATCAAACATAAGTTGTAGGGTAAATAATTAATATAACCATATACCAACAGGACACTGATAGCTAGACATGCTGAATACTGAATTAGCAAAAAGGGAAGATCACCTAAACATTGCATTTTTTTTTTTTTACAAAGGCTCAAACCTCTCTACTACCCTGAAAGAAATAATTGAATATTCATTATTATCTTCTGGGTAAAAAGCAGTAAAGCTTGTCATTCAGTCCAAAAGAGCCAGCGTTTCCAACGTATGGATCCAAAACGCTTCCCTTTGTAAGAGTAGTGTGTCCAGGTTCCCGCCTCTAGGTGGTTTTGGGACATGATCTATGCCCATGAACCTGAGTGAAGGTAAAGGGTGACCCAACTCCAAAAAATGTCGGGCAACAAGAGTAGTTGCACATTGATTCTGAATAGCCATGCGTATAGTAGATCTATGCACCCTCATCCTTTCTCTAAAGTCGTTGGAGGTCTTGCCCACATACACCAGTCCACAGGGGCACACGGTCTGGTATATGACAAAGGTAGTAGTGCATGAGATTCTATGTTTAATCTTAAATTTTTTTAAGATTAAAGTTACAAGTTACAAAGTTACTAAAGTTACAAGACATCTGTAGCACCCCGGATTGATTATTCCCGATTGTTGTTGAATTTTACTGTAGTGGTCAGTATGGACCAAGAAATTCCTGAGACATTTGCCCCTCTTATAGCTCATTATTGGGGTTTGTATGAAGATAGATGGTAGGAAGTTTCTTTCTCCAATATCTTCCAATTTTGACGTATGATAGAAGCCATTTAAGAAGACTCAGTGGGGGGGGGGGGGGCCTGACCGCCGACGGGATCAGACGCTCTCTGTCTGAGCTCCCGCTCCGGACCCCCGAAAATCGGCGTTAGCTGGAGGATAGCTGCAGCCAGCAATCCACGTTGAGGACCACACTGACCCCCAACCACTGGGGAATACGAGGATACCACCCAAGAGCTTACCCGGCGCTGAAAGTGACCCGACGGGGACCCGGAGCCTGCTGGGGCTTGAGCCGGGATGAGACGGCCGCTCTCCCGGGTCTCCGGTCGGCGTCTCGCTCCCCCCCCCTCTGGACCGGGGGGGTTATCCCGGTCTGCAAGGGTGCCAACATCGCATCAAACTGGGCCTAAACACCTGCCTGGCAGACAGCAGCCCGTGGGCAACACTCCATAAGATGGCCGCCGCACGACAACCATGTGCGTGGAAAACAGCATGATCAGGCGGACTGAAGAGGAGCGTACCAAGCACCACTGGACCGCCATGACAGCCTGCCCTGAGGACATGTCGGCACCCCTAACAAGCAGCATACTACTGGAGCAGGTTACAGCGACATCTTAGACCCCACTACAGCCCCTACTGGAGAAGCCTAACGCAGAGCAGACCTACACCTATGGAGCCCATCCAGCACTCCGCTGACGGTGGGACACGATGGGAGGACACAGGTGCTTAAAAAGCCAGGGCTGCTGCCACTACAAGCATGACAGGACCGACTTCTCTACTCAACCGGCTGAACACCCCACTAAGATACCCAGTGTCATTGGACGCTAGCAAAAGACCGGGGACTCGTGGTACATGCTAGACTCTGCAGAATTGACAAGCGGGAGATCTGTGTGTGGGGAGGGGGGTATGTAAGAATCTTATGAGGGAATACTATGCTTGTGGTCTCTCCCTGATTCCATCAATGCCTGACAAGCTCTGCCGCTGTGCTTAGGGACTGAGAGTACAAAACTGATCGGTCCCAGTGTTGCTTGCCCACGGGCAGCACCTACTATCCATGCTTATCATTGCCATTTTCAGAGCCAGTTAGTCATGCATACAGTAACTTTAAAAATACATGTAACTGTCATATATACTATATAGCATGGAATTTCTAGCACAACTAGCCTGATACTTACATTATTTATAAGCAATGTCTCTACAGAAACACCACGCAATGTAATGCTACAGAATAGATAGTACCACGCATGTAGTCAGCTGATCTAGCTCGACAGTCTACACCCTCGCACCACCGACTACCAAGTTAATCACTCTTGTTAACCTTAACATTTAATGCTAGCCTGTTCAGCGAATACTTGTATTATTTTATTACTTAACCTTCATGTCAGTTTACACACTGATCTTCAACGCTTTATGTTGCCTGTTATACTGACATAGCTGTTGTTTAACCCTGAACCAAGCATGAATCTTATACCAAAAATGTGCAGATGTAACCTATGCCGATTAATGGCCGGTACCTGCTGTTGTGGCAGCGCCGGCATGTTTGTCATCACTATGCACGTCAAAATAAAGAATTAAAAAAAAAAAAAAAAGAAGACTCAGTGTGCAGTGCCTGTGGGGAAATCAATCGATTGCCTACCTCCACTCAATTTGGTCGTTCTGTGATTGATTGTTTTGCCTGCTCCAATGCTCGGGTTAATGTGGAATTTGTATACCCTCTCTCTTTAAATTTTTCATACATCTGTTGCAATTGTATGGATGCTCGGGTTAAATCAGAGTTGTTCTGTAGAACTCTTAGAAATTGGGAAATAGGCAAAGATTCTTTAAATTTTCTGGGATGAAAACTGGAAGCATGAAGGATGGTATTTCTATCACTTTTGGAGTATAGTGTGTAACCCAATTTATTTTCTGAAATGAAGATCCGAAGATCCAAAAAAATCAATATGTGTTTGACAGGAGAATTTAATGAATTCAATGAAAGCATCATATTTGTAAATGATTGATCATCGCCGTACCAGATTATCAGAATATCGCCAATTAAGCGAAGGTATTTGATTATATGTGCTCCATATTGCTCTAAAATATTATTTTGTTCGAATGAGAACAAACGCATTCACGTACATGGGAGCCATAGGTGCTCCCATGGATGTTCCAGTTAATTGAATGTAGTATCCTGCTTCAAAACAAAAATAGTTCAGGGTTAAACATAAATATAATAGTTCCATGATGTATTCAATGGGCAGATGGTTAGGTGAACCATAGTTGTGTAGAACTTCCCTCATAGCTTGTATCCCTTCTGGGTGCGGTATTATGGTGTAGAGGCTAGAGACGTCTATTGTAGTCAGTAGAATATCTCCATGTGGTAGCGTAATTTGCTGTAGTTCTTTTATTACAGCTGCTGTGTCTTTAACACATGTTGGTAACTGCATGATAGGGGCTTTAAACTTCATGTCAAGCCATTTGCCGATGGGTTCCAGCAGGCCCCCTATGGCTGAAACAATAGGACGGCCTGGAGGATGTAAAGGGTCCTTATGTACCTTCGGCAAGGTGTACAGTATTGGGCATCTTGGATGTGTTTCAAGCATATATTCAAATTCATTTTGGGTTAAATAGCCAGCTTCTAATCCCCTCATTAAGGTGGCACCGATGATGTTACTGAATTCTTGAGATGGATCATTAGCTGTATATTTGTAGACCATCGGATCAGATAGTTGTCTCAAAATCTCAGATCTGTAGTAGTCATATTGCATGATCACTATGGCTCCGCCCTTGTCAGCTGGGCGGATCACTATTGACATATCCTCAGCTAAACCATTCAGTGCATTTCGTTCACTACTTGAAATATTTGCAAACTTGTTGTTTTTATATTGAGAGGAAAATATTTTTTTAGAGTCATTCTGGACATTCTGCATGAAAACTTAAAAAAATGCATTGTTGGAAGGGGGGGGGGGGTCAAATGAACTCCGTAATTTACAGACCTCTGTATTCTTCTCTTGCAGTGGTTGTAGTTTTCAATTAATTTCAATTTCCGATTGAACTTAAATTGGTCTCCCACTCAAAACTGTCAGCTCCAGACGTTGGGACAAATGTTAATCCTTTAGACAGTAAATAAATATATATATATATATATATATATATATATATATATATATATATATATATATATATATATATATATATATATATATATATATATATAATTTTTTGCACAAAGCATTTTAAAAGTTTTACACTCATTTTGACCATCAGTGTGAATCACCTTATTAATTGATTTCTAAATACAGAACATACAATATGAAATATTCCATAAATGAGACTACCTATGTGTCCTAGCACAACAGGGATGGCAAAAACTCCATTTGAGCCACAACTCCCACAATGATTTTGCTAGGGTCTATGTTTGACCCAAACACCTGCTCTCTAGAACTAGACTTGTGGCCTTTGTGTTGCTAAAGACTTTGAATGCAGAGGATTCAACAAAGTGTAAAAAAAAAAAAAAAGCAGAACACTTGACTTAACTTTCAAATCTTAACACGATAGAGCCACTTAGCCTAGCTCAGGTATAATCTGGCTGGGGTTAGTGGATAGCGGTGCATATTTCAATATAATAGACCACCTGATAGCTACGCAACAAAAATCTAACAGGACAGGTGTGTAAACAGTCAAAAAATTTAATTAAAAAAATAAAAAGTGATTATCTCTATGGACTCATTGTAATGGTAATTCTGCCGCTTTGCATTCTCCATATATAAAAAGTTAAACTAAACACAGATTAAAGAAAAAAAGGACAAAGAACAAGAATGCTAACTAAACATTGCATTATGGTTTGTATTTAATAAGTATATTTTATACAGACCTTGTACAGAGTTCTATGTGCTTTTATTATCACGCAACACTGAAAATGCCAAGTAAAATTATATCAAATGGGTGTTTAGTATCATTTCCCACATGTCAACCAAATAAGAATAAATCGCATGGGATAGAATAGGAATGGAAGGGGACACAGCAGAACACTCTAAATGAAAATACAATACAAATATTACAATAAAAGCATGGGAGTTTGTCATCATTCTGATAAATCCATTGATTTCAGTCACTTATTCCTAATTCATAAACTCTGTGAATCCTTGAAATATTAGATGTACTAAATTATAATCAACAGTCCATAAATTGATACAACTACAAGAAATCAGAATAGATATATAACATACACACACATATATATATAATATTATGTTAGTCGAATAAAAAAAAAAATGTATAATTGCATACTGCAATACTCTTATTTTGGCTACTGGAACACGAACATACACACACACACAATTCCCTTGAAACGGCGTTTGCTACAGCCAGGGCTTAGAGGATCCAAAAATACACAAAGGTAGCTCTGCACTCTGTCTTTAGATAAAATAATCCAGCCTTTATTGTAAAACATAAATTAAATCATAATCAACGTTTCAGTCCATCGTTTCGGGACTTTCATCAGGATTGAAGAATCTTATACCATTATTATTTTGCCTAGATTAAGTGTTTAAAAATAAATAAATAATAATAATAATAAAATCTGTGAGCTTTGAAGTTGCTGTTTAGTGGACGAGTGAGTGCCCTGGATCTTGTATAATATATTTCCTCATTATAATTACAAAACACAAGCATAAAGAAAGACTAATATAATACAAAGGGATACAGCGAACCACTGATAAACATTGCTCATTTGGAAGAATCAAATAAATAATATGTAAACGTGTGGTAATCAGCTGCCTGCGGTGGAACTAGAAGTCACACAATAATGAATATTTATCTAAGAGGATATAAACGCTTCTGGTTTTGACTGGGTCTCACAGCAACTGAGTCTATAGAATATTTGGTTAATCCAGCGGTTCCCAAACTGTGTGCAAGGGCGCCGCGACGGGCACACAGGGGTGCTGCGAGTTATTTTACCGGTGCTATGATTATAGCACCGGGAACTGTGCTCTCCCCTGTCGGCTCTGCAGGATCAGAGATCTCCCTCTCTGGCTGCTAGCACTTTGCTGACAGCCGGCAGGGAGGGAGAGAGAGGACCCGGGGAGCTCTAACCAGGCAAACCAGGCAAACAGGGAGGGGGGACATTTTTTTTTTTTTAAATTAAAAAAATAAGATATATTAAAATGTTCTCCTACCCCCACAGCACACAATAACTCCCCAATACACACACAATTACCTCCCCCCATACACAGTGGTGTATCCTGGTTTCGTGCTGCCCTAGGCATGACAAAACTCAGACAGTTTGACTACTTACCCTGGGAGGGCACTACTGGCACCATAACCACTACAACGTAATGTAGTGGTTATTGTGCCTGGATTGTTTCTTTAAATAAATAATATACCAGTGCCACTCCCAAGATTAGGGGCCCAGTATATGCCGCAGTGCTGTACATATATACAACCTAGAAAATAGTTTTGACTTGGGGTGCCTTGGAAAAATATTGAAATATTAAGGGTGCCTTTAACCTAAAAGGTTTGGGAACCACTGGGCTAATCTATTAATCTATAATTAGCAGTTGTTGCATTTCAGTTTAATTGATATGTGTGTTGCTGTGGTGGCGTCTATAACATTGCACATTGATCACTGCATATAGGAAGACATTAATTTGAACTATTTTTGAAAGGTCTATACTACGCAGGATGATTCCATGAAAACAGATGTCTGAGCCATTAAGTCAGCTCATATTTAACTATAAGCAAAAGTGCAATTAGCACATCTTGACACAGGAGATTAAGCATCAAGCTATTTAGATCTTAATCACAGCAAAAGGTAAATATCCAGGTGAATTGTTCCCTGTGTTCATGCACATTCATGTAATTTCTGTCTGCAAATAGTACTAAAGGTTCCACCCAAGGAATGTGACAGTCAAAGCACTCAGCCATGCAACATGTTCAACCTGACATCCACAGTCTCTTCTTCTCACAAGCTCCCCGCTACTATTACACGGGCATGAGATCCAGATTTATCCAGATCTCTCGTGGATCACCCTGCAAGCCAGAAGAGCTCTCAAACCAATAACGGCTCAGCTAAGGGCATGAAATCCCTAATTGTCACACACAAGGGCACGACACACATCTCGACTCACCAAGACGTGGCACTGTTCCTACGGCTCTGGAGCCAACTGATACTCGTGTTGTAGATTGGTACTCTCCGAATCCCTCACAACAGAGGACCCAACAGCCACAAATAAAAAGGTGGCGCACTCCTATGAAGAAAAGAAGAACGTACGCCATGGACAATACGGGACTCGACGATAGACGCCTAGCTGAAGGGAACCTGCCTTAAGCTAGCAAAGCAAGTACATACTGGATCCCTGGTTGGACTACCCTTTCTTTTTATGTTATCTGGTTCAAGGACCTCAACATTCTCCCTTATCCACAGACGTTTAAAGCACCTACCAAAGGACACTGGGGACCGATCTACATTCAACCTCAAGCAAGAAGGATCATGGTGCCGTATAACCAATGAACTGCCTGTTACCCAAGTCTCGGACTGGTGCAAGCCACCTTACTCAATTTGAGCATATGCCTATAAACCATATTTATTGGACTACCGAGGAAAGGCCAGGACATGGACGACATGTGGATACGAGACATGTCGTATATCACTGCAATTATTGGTTAACGGAGGCTTGCATTTATATGTTCTTTCTCACACACGTTACAGACCCTCACCGACCCTATGACTACATGCACTACCGAACGAACTCTACCAGCCTTCCTCTCACTGCCAGACACTCGACACAGGGCTATCGTAGACTGAGGATGCATATAGATTGAATGCATGTTAGACATAGATCCACATCTGTGGGGGAAAAAACCCCACACAAAACAAAAATAAATTAAAAAAAAACCCCAGGAAATTCTAAAAAAAAAAAAAAAAAAAAGTCCTACCTCCCCTCCTCCACCACCACCTCCACCCAGGGATCCAGGAAGCATTATGAGAACAACCTCTGAGCGACCATACTCCCAAGCCCCCAATACGAGTGTCTCACATACATTGGATTTTACCCTGTATGCCCACATTCTTAACTACCATTCATACGATCCCTCTAGCCAATTACTGCTTCTACTACTACGTGTCGGTCTCCGTGACACTCTCCACTGCCAGTTCTCCTGAACTGCAGGAACCGACTTGACAGTACTCCACACACACCACGCATCCCACCAGACGCATAGCGGTGTCATTAGTAATGCTTTTCGTTCCCTGTAGACTCTGGTATATCTCAGGGACCGACACCAGCACATGCTGTCTCCTAAGGTT
This sequence comes from Pelobates fuscus, assembly GCF_036172605.1. Taxonomy (NCBI): domain Eukaryota; kingdom Metazoa; phylum Chordata; class Amphibia; order Anura; family Pelobatidae; genus Pelobates; species Pelobates fuscus. The sequence continues at coordinate 126,160,966 of NC_086320.1, forward strand.
TCTCTATCCGAAGCATTATCTTTAGTCAAGACCTAAGAACCTCAGCACTGTAAATAGTTATTTTGTTTTTCTTCTACTGCATTGCATATACTATTGTATAGTTTGTTTGCATGTTATCACGCCTGCAACTCTAGATCCACATTGATAGACACGTATTAACGGACAATCCTAGTCCCACTGGGTAAACAAGATGGCATTCCTATCCCTTCTATCACACAACGCGAGAGGGCTAAATACCCCTGAAAAACTTCTAGCTGACTTCCCCAAACATAAAGCTGAAGTTGTTTTTATACAAGAAACATATTTTTCGCAAAGATTCTGCACCCTCCCTCAGGAATAAGCACTACCCCCAAATGATACTTCAGCAACTACTCTGTATCCAAATCGCGAGGTGTGGCAATCCTGTTCAAAGCAGGCCACCCCTTTATTTACAAAGACCACAGCGCTGATGACAGCGGTGGATTTCTCTTTGTCAAGGGGCTCATAGGTCATACCATACCCACTTTTGCTAATCTCTCCCTGACCAATAGAAAACAATGACACACACTCCGAAAAATCCTTAATAGATTGGAAACATTTACTGATGGCCTACTAAGCCTAGGAGGGGATTTCAACATGTCATAAGATGGCACCTTAGACACGACATCACAAGCTCAATCGTAGACACGAAGACATCACGAAGACATATGCAAAAACTCTTAGACACGTACCGACTATATGATTGCTGGAGGACTCTTCACCACTCAAGGAGGGACTATTCATTTTTCTCACACCCATCAGGCTCATACTTGAGGATGGATGTTCTTTCTCCCTCACAAATTCTTAAACTTAATTACCTCATGCACATGTGGACCAATCACTTGGTCTGACCATGTGCCTCTGTCTATGGTCATCACAACCCCTTCACTACACCCCTTGAGGGCCCTTTGGAAATTAAAAATGTAACTCCTGAACAGACCAGAGGTTCAATCCCACATTAAAACCGCGCTTGATCAGTACTTTTCCCTTAACACATACCTGGATTCATCATACCTGATCACATGGGAAGCACATGAAAGCACAATCAGGGGCATAATTATCAAAATAGCCTCAACACACAAAAGGCTAAGGGACGAAAAGGTTAACCAACTCCTGCATACCATTAAGACCCTAGAAATAAAAAAGAAAAATAGCCCATAATCAGACTTGAACTTATCTACATACAAACAACTGGTAGAATAGAAGACCGAATTAAACATTCTCCTGAACATGCAGACGAAGCAAAAAAGTCTATATTACGCCCAAGGGGGTAAAAGTGGCCAATTACTAGCGCACGCTCTGAAAAAGCAGATTGACACCACCTTTATCTCCTCCATAATGCCCGGGAAGGGAGTAAAATCTCACTTAATGACAGACATAACTGCAACTTTCCTAGACTTTTACTCTACACTATACAACTTAAGAACCACCCCCATATGGAAATACAAGACTTCCTCACACGATGGATCAAATCCACAATACAGTTGAATGTTCAGCGCTCCTTGGATCTTCCTATAACAAGCAATGAATATTATGCTGTAATAAAAAATAATTTTATTTTTATTTTTTTTTATTATCCCTCGGGAAAAGTCCGGGCCCGGACGGTCTTACGGCAAAATACTATAAAACAAACACTCTCCTCTTCACTATCCGCCCATTTTTTCAACTCATTACACTCCCTTCTCAAGACGTCATCTCTCCCTCCACAAACATTAAATGCCACAATTACCCTCTGACCAAAACTGGGAAATACCCAACCCTCTGTGGGAGATGAGTGAAATGGCTACAGACCCATTTCACTCATCAATGTAGATCTCAAACTATTTTCCTAAAATACTGGCGAACCGATTATGTCCCCTACTCCCTGGCCTGGTTCACCATGACCAATCAGGCTTTATACCAGGCAGGGAAGCAAAACACAACATGACCAAAATACTTAATTTGATCCACTCTCTGAGGGTACACACCTACTACTGTAAATTGACGCCGAAAAAGCTTTTGGTAGGATGGACTGGACCCTGATGTTGACAACACATGGGCTTTAGCCCCAATTGGCTGCGCTGGCTCTGAACGCTATATTCTATACCAACAGCGAGACTGTGCATAAATGGGCAGTTATCAGACCCAGTACCTATCTCAAACGGCACAAGACAGAGGTGCCCCCTCTCCCCCCTACTATTTGTCCTTGTCCTGGAGCCCTTTCTCCAGGGCATCCGAGACAATCCCAGCATCCAGGGCATAGTGGGTGGAACCGAGCACAAGATATCTGCATTTGCAGACAACATGTTATTCACTGTCTCTGACCCAATACAATCCCTGCCCCCATATTATGCAGGAAATTACACTATACAGTAAACTCTCCAACTTCCAGGCCAACTGTAGTAAATGCGAAATTCTTCCACTCAACGTACTGCACGCTACCAAATTGTCACTACAACAATCTTACAACTTATTGTGAGTGGCCACTTCCCTTAAGTATTTGGGGGTTTTGATCCAAAGCTCAGTGACAAGTGTATGACATCAATTTCCCCCAACTAATCCAATCCATTTCGAAAGACTTGTCCTCCTTGAACATGCCTCACTTTGGATGGTTCAGCAAACTGAACATCCTGAGGATGAACGTTCTGCCTCGACTCCTGTACTTACTGCAAGTGCTGCCTTTGCTTAGCCCAAACTCCTGTTCATCACGGTATGCAAAATATTTACTGCCTTCATCTGGTCCCCCAAACATCCCAGATTGCCCTACTCCCTACTCACGAGACTGAAGGAAAGCAGAGGTTTTGGCCTCTAAGACGTTGAATCATACCACAAAGCTATCCTGATGGCCAGGGTGTATGACTGGTGGGAGGCTAGCTCTACCAAACAGTGGGTACAATTAGAGAGTCCCTATTCACACCATTGCGTGAAATAAATCCAGGCTGGCCTTCCTATGTCACCAGGCACACCCAACCATAACACAAACTTTGAGAATGTGGGCCCACGTGAGAAACACCAACTCATATCACCCTATCCATCACCATTATACCCGATAACAACCCCCATTCAACCAAGGGAAAATGTACCAAGACTACCATACGACCCCCTACCTCACGTTAGGAGACCTAGTTGACGATGCCGGGATTAAATCGCTGCACACTCTCCTTCCAAACGACACCCATTCTGCCCTACAAATTTTCCAATACAACTGATTAGTACATTTAATCATGATCGGACAATATATAAACAAAGGATCCTGTATCACACATTCCATCAAAAAGAAATTAATTTCCACCATGTACATATTGCTTTCCACCACCCAACCCAAATACCTCCCAGTCTATACATCTAGCTGGGGAAAAGAATTCAATATCTCCCTCACAACAGAACAGTGGCACAACATATTCAGGCCCATACACACCTCCTCTCGGAACATAGCAGCTCAAGAGAGAAACTACAAAAAAATAGTCAGGTGGCACTACACACCTGCAAAACTCCTATCATTGTTTCCGCACACACCCAACCGCTGCTGGAGATGCCACTAACGCAATGGCCGCTCGGCACACATATGGTGGGCGTACCCGGAGATACAGAAGTTCTGGTTACATGTGGCAGGGCTAGTCCAAACAAACAACGGATTCTGATGCAAGGAAGATCACTTCTGTTTCCAATTACTAACTGAAAATTTATATAATAACTCTCTGTAGTTTGTAAATCCTAGGGTACATACCAGATGACTCCTTATCGTTTAAAATATCTTCATATTATCTACCGATTGTAATATGTACTACTGATCGACATATGGTAAACCACGTTAAGGTAAAGGTACGGAAGCTCTTGGCCTTCCTCCCCAACCCAGGACCATCCGAGGCAGGGTGAATGGACCCCCAGTAAACACCTCTGGAAGAAATAGCCTATACTACACATGTACCACCACACACACTTCCCAATCCCCAAACCACCCCCTCGACTCACAGTGCCAACGAGTTATAGCACCTTAGCTGCAAATAAGGGTGGTGAAACAATCCATTACTATCAAAATAACTCCAAATTATACTTTTTGTATATAATTGCTTACTCTGTGTACATGGATGTATACCATCTCATTTGTGACTCATAAACATATGTTTTCACTGTACAACCACTAATATTCCGGATCTTATTATGTGTCATTGTCTCAGTGTGATGTACTTATTTTTACGTGTAATGACTTTTTGATTTCGAATAATTTTTTTTTTTTTTTAATTACTGGTTAAGTCTAACATTTAGATTATTAAACAGGGAGCTATATTTCAAGTTCCCTAACATGGTGCCTTTGAAAGGATAGCAAACAGTGACTTGCTATAAATTGCCTCATAACTATATAGTAGAAACCACATATTATTATTATATAATAGCCAGTATAATTATTTAATGTCTCTTGGAACCAGGAGGAAAAAAAGAATGGGGCAGCATTTATGCGTACTGTTAAGTTCTGACAACTCAGGCGCTAATTAGCTGGATGGCAAGTCTGCTAAATGTTGTAAAAAATTTCTGATGATGGCTGGAAAGCTGATGTTACAGGAGTAAAGGCAGTGTTCTCCACCTATTGTTAGTTCTTATTGACGTATTAAGAGCTAGAAGAGGCTTTGGCAAAATAAAAGATCATATAGCAAAGCCAGCGAACTGAACATTATCACAAAATAGATCAACAAAATAAGAAGTGCAACTCAAAGCCACTCCGGAAGCTCTGTAAAATAATACAATGATTTTTATCAGACATTTTTTTCATCTCCATCCTTGTAAGAATAAAACGTTCTAGATGTGATAAGTGGGGGTAAAATGGACTGTTCCAATAATAATAAGTTATTTCAGGAGGTTAGATACAGAAAGCCTTGGAAATTAGTTACTCGTTTCTGAATGTCATTTGATGCCCATTAGGCTCTTGCCAAAATAGAGGAAAATGGTTTTAAACAAGACAGTCTACTAAAGATAACCACAGGACAGTGACATTTTAAGCTAATAAAGATAACCCCAGGACAGTGACATTTTAAGCAGAGCAATTCTGCTGTCTTGTGCGCATTTCGTTATTGCAGAAGGACGTATTTGATACTATTAAATGTGCTCTAGAGATAAAAACTCTCTGAAGCACTGGGATGGCCCATTTTAAACATTGACTCCTGGGTACGATAACCACAGCCCCCTAATTAGGTCTCCCTGTTTGGAGTCATTCACCAGATTCATGGCAGTCTTCATCAGGTCATACATAAATGGTGAGAGACGTTTTAGGGAGAGTACAACACAGTCTCTCTTTTTCCCTAGCTTTTCACCTGGAAGATAAGTAATGGGAGCAGAATTAATGATGGCAGCTGTTAATGGCGGAATGACTCCGGGGAGCACAGTATGTCACAGTACTGCCCAAGATTGAAGGATTCTACAAAGAACAGTGTCACTTGACATCATGTAGCTTGAGATTTGAAGTCATATTCCCACTGAAACACACAGGCAGATGAGGAGATTGAACTCAAATTATGAGTACAGCTTAACTAGATAAAACATGAGAGACTATAGTGAAGTAAATAAATACAAAAAAAAATACACACAATTATACACATGATGAAATGGCATTTATATAAAAACAGCAGAAAAGCTGTAGGAGAAAACTTTTTTTTTTTTTTTTAAAGAATTAAGCTATAATGTCAGTTAAAAATGGGTCCATCACACAAGCAACTCATTTTAACCTAATAAATAACATCCTCTACAGGAGGATGGACTTAACCCATCTTTTACCTTTATATTGTGACATCCACTATGAAATCTCCAAATTTCTACTTAACGATATAAGAATTCAGAACAAAATGCTAGGATTTGAGATTTATATAGCAAACTAAAGGGTTACATAGTTACATAGCTGAAAAGAGACCTGCCTCAATCAAATTCAGCCTTCCTCACATATGTTTTTGCTGTTGATTCAAAAGAAGGCAAAAAACCCAGGCTGAGCGAGTCCAATTTTGCCACAAAATAAGGAAAAAATTCCTTCTTGACCCCAAAATAGCAGTCAGATGTCTCCTTGGATCAAGCAGCTATTACCCCACTAATTAGAAATAATATCCCTGTATGTTATGTTTTTTGCAAGTATTTATCCAATTGCAGTTTAAACATCTGTATAGACTGACAAAACCACCTCATCAGGCAAAGAATTCCATATCCTTATTGCTCTTACTGTAAAAAATCATTTTCTTTGCCTTAGATGAAATCTCCTTTCTTCCAGCCTAAATGTGTGACCTCGTGTGCTATGTATAGCCAGCCCTGTTTATGAATAGATTTCCAGATAAAGATTTGTACTGGCCCCGAATATATTTGTATAATGTTATCATTATCAGGCGCCGTTTTTCCAAACTAAACAGATTTAATTTTTTTAACCTTTCTTCATAACTAAAATGCTCCATTCCTTTTATCAATTTTGTAGCTTGTCTCTGGACTTTTTCTAGTGCCATGATATCTTTCAATGGAACAGGTACCCAACATTGCACAGCATATTCAAGGTGTGGTCTTACTAGCGATTTATAAAGAGGCAAAATTATATTTTCATCCCTAGAATTTATGCCCCTATTTATACATGACAAAACCTTACTGGCCTTAGCAACTGCACATTGACATTGCATATTGCTGCCTAATTTGTTGTCTATAACAAAGAGTCCCAAAATTGTTAGGAGTGGTTACGAAATTAATATTTAATATAGAGCTCTATGTATGCATGTCTCGTTGCTTGGAGGAAATAAATAATTGTAAAAACAAACAAAAAAACTGCGATTCCCCTAAGGCAACAAGCATATGCATTGCCAAATGTAAAATATCTAAAAGTCGGAAAAAGCTAATTGTGTAATCAAATTGAAGGGCTTAAACGGTCACTCCAATCTTTTTTTATTTATTTTTATTTTTTTTAAGTATAATACCCTATTATTCCCCATCTTCCCCACAATCCATGCCTTTTTGTGAAGTGTCAGCAGTCAAGCCAAGCCCAGTCACAGGTATTGCATGGAGAAGCCTGTGATTGGACTGATTAACCGGTTCAAAGCACATGCGTGATCTGGGCTGGCATGAGGAGGGAGTGATGAGGATTCTTTAAATATTACTACTTTAACCCCTTAAGGACCAAACTTCTGGAATAAAAGGGAATCATGACATGTCACACGTCATGTGTCCTTAAGGGGTTAATGGATGGAGGCGTGAAGGCATGCACAATAAGAAGGAGGGGGGATGCAATCTGTATATCTTTTGCCAGCTAGCCCTAGTCACAAAAGTGCTAATATCAGGCAGAAACACTGCACATGCATATTCCTACCACCATATCAAATCACTGAAGTAGTCATGGTGGTTAGAGTAACCCAATAAACAAAAAACAAAAAAAGCTTAGCATAGTAAGAAAAGCGTGCATTCATATTTTACTACTAGCTGAAAATGTATTCTGCATTGCAGTATTCAGCGTTGTACCTTGAAACCAATCCTACAAAAACAGAATCCTAAAACTGCATTCTCCACAGAAAAACAAACACCGTGAAGATTGAAACCTGCTTAATTATGTCAGTACAGGTAAATCAAGTCGATGTCTCAATCCATTACTGGACCAAACAAAAGTTAAAGAAAACATGGATTGAATTAATGCATAGATGAAATAAAAATACAAAAAAATGATAATTAAAGTTAAAAATACATTTAAAAATGTAGGCTATAATAGCAAATTTGCGTACAGAATTTAGCTCAAAAGCTTAAATAGTCACAGCTTTGCCGACTAATTTAGCCTTAAACAATAATGTTTTTTCCATACCACAAATCACTGTATTCTTAAACTATAACAAAAAAACTATTAAACAAAGCAAAATGAATATGTGCAAAAACCAATAATCAAGGATGGTAGATGGTGCAGCATTAGTGAAATTTTATATATTTTATTATTAAATGAAGAGCTTTTTGATGATTAAAATCATAATTTAGTTGATTTGGATAGATCCCATCCCCCAGTATATAACCATATAAGTCTTATTTGAGAATATTATGCAGCTACACTACAGGAATCATCTTTGTGTCAGTATGTTGACAAGCTTGGCTACTTAATTCCCTTTTCCACTTCCAGTCATCACACAAAGCCTCCATGTTCTCTTACAATTCCCAAGCAGAATCTAACTTCCCCCCACACACACCACGTTGGCAACATCTCTCTCAATCAATGTACACAGCGCTCTATTGTCCATGCCCGGAAAACAAACTCCATGATCTGCTGATTACATAAAAATAAAAATACGATGTTTAATGCTTCTGTGTTGGCAAAACAGTTTGTCTCCGGCACAGCAAAATATGTTTAACGGATCACAAAACAAAGGTTCCTTTTTACATCCAATGGCAGCTATACATTACAATTATTAACAAACAAGACTTATATGACAGTAATGCTAAGCTGAAAACATCTTGCTTTAAATGTCTAACAGCACACGCAGACCCTTAGAGGAAGGGGGAGGTTCAGCTAAAACCAGCACTATTGCGGCCACCTGATATCGATATTTATATTTTTATTAATGATAATAAAAGGTGGTATCCAATTCTGAAGCAATATGTACAGCTTGCTCAGAGGATGTGTTTACAAACGGGTAGCTAAATAATATTTATATTTTTTCATGGTCAAATATGCAAAACCAATGCATACCTATTAGCATACAGTCAAGTATAAAAAAAGAGGAATTCTCTCAAAATGGAAAAAAAAAAATAATCTGAATATATATCTTAAATGATATACTAAGAATAAAATAGAGATTGATGAACTCTCAACTACCTGCTGTTTTGTTCTTTCATACAAAAATCTAGAAATGGTTAATAAGGCTAAAATATTCACTTTTATATGAAAGAAACTTGTGCACAAATCACTTAGAAGCAAATATGCAAGCAGGAATACAGTCAAAAGACTTCCTGAGCTCGGTGGTGTCTTGTCAAATCGTTCCGGATCTGCTGCTTTCATACCATAACACACAGGACATAACAGAATATAAAATAGGCAATTTCAATGCAAATACAAAGCACAAGTTACAATAAACCAGTTACCTTCATAAAATAACATTATTTGCGCAATGTTGTGTACACGACTACCTTAGCAGACATCATAATATGGGAGATTTTAGGGTACATCACCAAAACGGTTACTTTGGAAAGCCTACTATGAGGGCAAGGGGTGAGATGCCTGCAATTTTAGTTAGGTAATTGCACTAATCTATCATTTGGAGATAAATGATAAAACTGTGAAAGAATATACCATATTCATCTGCAAAAGGTAACAACCACGTTTGATATATGAGGCTTCTATAATAGGATCAAACCAACGCGTGCATCATTAATTGTCAATACATCATCCTGTAGCACAAGATACAGTGCCCTCCACTAATATTGGCACCCTCGCTAAATATAAGCAATGAAGGCTGGGAAATTTGTCTTTATTTTTTTTTTTAACAATAGGTTCAACAATTACCAAAAATACTCAGCTCTCATGGACATCAAACAGTTGCAAACACAACAGGAGTCTATTCCCAATGAGGTTGGAGAATACATGGCAAGATATTGGAGATCATTGCTCTATACAGAAGCACACCAGATCCTTCAAATTTCAAGGTTGATGCTGGTGGACTCTCCTCTTCAGTTCATCCAACAGGTTAATTATAGTGTTCAAGTTAGGGGACTGGGATGGCCAGGACAGGCCCTTGATTTTGTGGTGAGTACACCATTTCTGTGTTGATTTTGATGTATGTTTTGCATCATTGTACTACTGGAAGAGCCAACCACAGTCCATTTTAAGTTTCCTGGCAGAGGCAGTCAGGTGTTCATTAAATATCTGTTGATATTTAATAGAGTATTTGATTACATGTATCCTAACAAAATGTCCTGGTCATCTGGTAGAAAAACAGTCCCAAAACATTTAAGAGCCGCCACCATATCCGTGGGCATGCGGTACTTTTCTCATATGGCTACCTCTGTGTTTATTGCCAAAAAGATTGATTTTGGTTTCATCTGACCATAGAATCCAGTCTTATTTGAAGTTCCAGTAGTGTCTGGCAAACTGAAAACCCTCGAGTTTGTTTTTGGATAAAAGAGGATAAAAGAGGCAATTTTTCTTGAAACCCTTCCAAACAACGACCCCCAAGACGCAACTAACTTCTGCAATTCTCCAGCTGTCGTTATTGGACATTTTTTTGGCCACTTGAACCATCCTCTTCACAATGTGTTGAGACAATATAGATACACGTCCTATTCCAGTTTTATTCATAACATTTGCACTTGCCTGGAACTTTTATTGCCCTTATGGTGGAAATTGGCATTTGCAATGCTTCTGCCATTTTGTTACAGCCACTTCCCCTTTTATGAAGCTCAATAATGATTTGCCTCACTTCACAGCTATATTCATTGGTCTTATCCATTGTGAAGAATATCTAATAAGGAATATCTAAGGGAATTTGAATTGTGTTACATCATATTAACATCCCTGTGAAACAAAGGTTATGGTTGACCAATCTACTGTTCATAGTGACCGAGAAGTACTAACAAAATGTAATAGATCAATGGGAATTTATTTCAAATATTTTTCTCACATGAATTCATAAGGGTGCCAGTAATAGTGCCCCACATATTTAACAAAGTTTAAAAAAACAAAAACACTATTGTGTTTGGTGATTGATATCTATGAGAGCAGAATATTTTTGTGTATTTGTCCATTGGGTATTTATCATGAAACTCTGCAGTCCATCACCTGTGAACCCACTGTTAAGACAGAAGAATACGGAAAAATGCTCAAATCAGACTTTTTTTTTTTTTTACAACTTAGCTATTTTGCCTTGGTTTTGTATTTCAGCGGTCAAGTCCATGCAATTTGCAGTTTAATAAATCAGTTGTTGCACCAGTAGTTATTTTTTTTTTTTTAAATTCTTTATTTTATCGTGCGTAGTTAAGACAAAGTACATTTATGCCAGTCAGTGCCACAACAGCTTTCTGCGAGGGTTTACACGTTCATACAAATACTGTAATGTGGTATGAATAGACCGTGCACATTTTGTATAATTAAGACAGTTCAAGTTTGTAAAACAGGCTTATAGTACAGTCTTATAAAACAGGTTTATAAAGCAGGCTTGTAAAACAGGCTTAAAAAAGGTGCGCTTATCATCCTGCATTGTCACAACATCTAAAGCGGTAACATGCAAAATTCACAATAAAACAGCTTGCATAAGAGATTGGTCTTGAGAGTTATTACTGGGCTTCAAGTCGCTGCGTCTGTACACGTTTGTTAAGGTTATAGTACAAGAGGTAGCTACACAAATTTTCGTGAAATAGCTAGTGCATAAGTGATACATGCATATCCTATGTGTACAGGTGTGTGGTTGATGTGGTAACTGTCAGACCCTCCCATATGTGTGGTTATTAAATGAAAAACTTAAATATATTGCATGCTTTACCGTATAAAACACGAGTAAAAAATACCAAGAGGTTGCCAGGCCAACCGGCATATGAATATGAGAGTAGGTTATCGGCCATCAGGGAGAGCAACCCGCGTGTGTAACACAACATTATATGGTCATTGTTGTATTGTTATACAACTGCAAGCGCAAATTAGAAAAAACAAGCAAAACGATCAGGCATTTAGGCTATCTGAAGTGTTCTCTGGAGCTTGTAAGTCTCGGGTAGGGAGGCTGCTGTGTGATCTGAGCTTGGATCTCTGCGCTTTTCCGGGGTGTACGTTCCCCTTCAGCCTATGCCCAGCATGGGAAATAACTGTAAAGTTGTGTGGGAGTCCTGATCAGGCTGCAGGGTTGGTGTTGGGCTGTGGGGTCGTCCGCCGTCTGTATCCGAGGATTCCCTCCAGCCCTGGTCGGTATAGAAAGCCAGCACCCGTGTTCCACTGACCTGAGGGCCTTGTGGCGCCAAGTCTTTCCCCTGTTTGAGGTTGCTGTGGCGTCTGATAGGAGGTGTTCGCCTTTTGTGGGAGCTTTTCAGCCTACTTGGTCGATGAGTGGAGGCTATGCCTCGGAGTGCTCTCGGTCCAGGTAAGGTGGTCGCATAGTAATTCGCCGCTTGTGATGGTTGTTTCTCCCGAGGGAGACTGCTCTGCTCCTTCTTTTGCGGGTGTGGTGGGTGGGCTGTGATGCGATCTTGGAGTTTGAGCCAAAAGGCTTTGAAGATGTCGTCCAGCTGCTGGGAAATGTTTGGGATGGTGCTGTGTTGATTTTGCCCAGGTGGGCCATGGTCCTCTGTGGTAGTTTGGCGTTCATCCGCCATTTTGGCGCGTCGCAGTAGCTTGTGAGCGATTGGTAGTCCTCGAGGAGTAGATGTCGATTGAATTTGCTTGATGACACGTACAAGCTAGGGTGGACCGGGATAACCCCCACCGGTCCCGGGGGGGGGGGAACAGGGTTGTATTACAGGCTTGGGAGGGCACTAGGTCGCACAGAGCAGGGGATCGGCCGCCTCCCCCGTCCGGCGATACTACTAGGCCTCACTCCCCGGACCCTCGACAGATGCTCCGTGCACCCGCGGGCGGCAGACCCGGGGCGCCTCGGCTGGCTCCTGAGGTGGGTATGTCCTGGTTACAGGCTTTTGTGGTGGTCCTGGCTGGCGGGTGTGCGGTTTTTCAGGCTTAGTTGGATGATTGAGCTCGGAGCTCACCCAAGGTACGTCCAGCCGCCATGATGTCCAGGCCCCGCCCCCCGCACCAGTAGTTATTTTAACATTTTACTGAACTAGCCAAGACATTTTTTCAACAATACTTTTTTCTCCCTAAACATTTAATTGTAGTGAACTGAAAAAAAAATACCACAGCAGCTTAAATAGCCAATCTGTCCAGTTCAATATTTTTTTTCCCCCCTATACCAGCTTTTTTTTCCCACCAAGCAGCAAAACCACTTCATCTTAATGAAATGCTTTTGGTGCAGAGACACTGTCCCTGCAGTCTGTCAAAGAGAAACAGCAATGTTTACATTTTGCCATAAATATCAGATCCTTACTTTTGATCAAACAATTCATTACAATAGTGCATCCTACGGTAACAACAATCGTTACAAAGTGACAGATAATTTAATTGCAAACTGACATTAATTTGTTTCTGTGTTCCTTGAAGAAAATAAATATTTCTCGTGCCTTCAAACCCTTTTCTTCTCCTATACTTCAGAGAATTGAGTTTTGCTGAGATGTTCAGACAGACCATACTGCATCAGTCTTTCCTACTGACCAGACCAATTACCAATTCTTTCTTACACAACTGCGCAATTTAGGAATGGATCCAATAGCAAACTAGAAGGGAACATTTAAAACACATTATGTGTTTTATTTTTGTTTAAAGAAGTGTTACGGTTAGGAAAATGGGCCAGAATAAGTCTACATCTTTATTGTATTTCTTTAAGGTGATTTAACAAGCACAATTACAATGACAGTCATTTTAACTAGGGATGCTTATTAAAAATGCATACTTTACAACTTAAAATGTTATATGTAGATTATCTTCATTTTATTTTAAGAGAAAATAATGCAGGGGTACCCGCTGCCTACTCAGCAGATCACTGCCATTGGTTTTAACACGTATACTGCACCCTTCCTTAACCAACTGATCGTAATCAATAGTTTGAAATCAGTGACAACCACAAGCTCACAAGAAATTACCAGTCCCATGTCACCAATATCACACATCATAGTCAGTCTGTGAATGTCCACATCCTCTATTATATCATATATGAATGACTAAGAGAAGGCTTTGTTAACTCTGTCAGTGCCACGAAAAACCATTTTAGCAACGCACAGATGCTGCTGAGAGCCTACTAGAATTTTAACCCATTGCAAGTCAGGCGGGTAAAGTGCATGTTTAACAACGATAGCATATTTAACATTGCGTGCTATGTCGCAACATTGGTTTGCAAAAAGATATATACAGTTCACCTGTAAAAAGTCACCTCCACAACACCCTTTGTTCACAGGGTCATACTCTAACTCTAAATGAAATCTGAATAATACGAGACAGAGTTAGATTGGGTATGTCAATGACACGCATGTGCCTGCTACTTTACGTGTACAACACCACAAACACCACCACAGCAAACAACTGAAATAGTTAAACCTAAGATCGAAGATATTGTCCTTTCATAAGATTTGGAACGTGTGGTTAGTCTTTTGTTCTCTCCCAGTGCTAGCTTCTTCTATTAACCCTTTCATTAAGTTCCCAATCTTTTCTGTTCCTTTGCAATCTTCTTTCTAGTGCACCTTAAGTATGCCCTCAACTATTCCAGATTTTTCCTTTTCTCCATAGCCATATCCTTATCCAGATTTGCATTCCTTTGTTTTTATAACTCAATAAAATCATATAGAATTTGTCTGCACTATTTAATTCATGACCTCTATTTGTAACCCTTGCTATTTGCTTTATTTTGATAGATTATTTTTGCTATAATAAAAATAATTACCGGTATGTATGTATATATAGACACACACATATTCACAAATAGTATTCTGCTTATGTAATGACAAGTATGTTGCAATAATTATAACAGCTTGTCACATGTGATTAGGAAAATTTTAAATCATTGCACTTAACAAGGTATTGAATAAGGAAACTTAAAAAAAGGCCTTTGGCACATATGACATTAGAAGGGTTAGGCAATGACTAGCAAGTATTTCTCTTTGGAAGAATTTGGGCGTGTAGGAAATGGTTAGAAATACCTAGGGCTGGACCCTGAGACTGCCAGGCAGATGGGCACTGAAAGGATGGACTGTCAGTGTAAACAGTGAATGGCACAGGGGACTGCAGTGATTGGCTATGGAGGGGGTGTGACTGGAGAAAGGAGAGGTGGACAGCATGGATCCTGGGGAGATCTGGATGATAAAGGAACAAAAGTAGGATAAAAGACAAGAGTCTGGTAAACGTCTGGAGCTGCCTCTTGCCAAAAAAAATATATAAAAAATGCCAGTTAACTGATAGAAAGTGGAAAAATAAAAATATATTATATCACTGGCCCGGTGAATACAACTGCAAAAAATTCCATTCAATGTGATGGCATTAATAGATCATGGGACTGATCAAGGGGGGGGGGGGGGGGGGGCAAGATGTAAATACCCTAAAGGCTAGCAAGGCATCAAAGGACATGCATGTAGTGGTGTCATATCTGAGGGGTAAAGATGGTACAATCGCAGGGATGGTTAACGTTTGGCCATAATACACAACATTGGAGTCCATCCACCACCAGTGCTGATCGCTAAAATGACGATAATACAGGGATGTTTATGACTGTAACCATGTAATGCAGCCAGCTGTAAATCCCAGGAAAGGGGGGGGGGGGGGATATGTTGTTATTTGCAGAGTGCAGATGAACAGCTGGAACGGCACAGATTGCCCATCTAATAAAGGCTGGCACAGGGGGAGAGAGACTGCCCATCTAATACATGCTGGCACAGAGAGAGAGAGAGAGAGACTGCCCATCTAATACAGGCTGGGCACAGGGAGAGAGAGAGAGAGAGACTGCCCATCTGATACAGGCTGGCACTGGGAGAGAGAAAGACTGCCCATCTGATACAGGCTGGCACTGGGAGAGAGAAAGACTGCCCATCTAATACACGTTGGGCACAGGGAGAGAGAGAGACTGCCCATCTAATACAGGTTGGGCACAGGGAGAGAGAGAGACTGCCCATCTAATACAGGTTGGGCACAGGGAGAGAGAGAGACTGCCCATCTAATACAGGTTGGGCACAGGGAGAGAGAGAGACTGCCCAATATAGGTTGGGCACAGGGAGAGAGAGAGAGACTGCCCATCTAACACAGGCTGGCACAGGGAGAGAGAAAGACTGCCCATCTAATACACGTTGGGCACAGGGAGAGAGAGAGACTGCCCATCTAATACAGGATGGGCACAGGGAGAGAGAGAGAGAGACTGCCCATTTAATACAGGCTGGGCACAGGGAGAGAGAGAGACTGCCCATCTAATACAGGATGGGCACAGGGAGAGAGAGATACTGCCCATTTAATACAGGATGGG
Source organism: Pelobates fuscus (assembly GCF_036172605.1). NCBI lineage: Eukaryota > Metazoa > Chordata > Amphibia > Anura > Pelobatidae > Pelobates > Pelobates fuscus. The sequence goes on from NC_086320.1 coordinate 126,176,982, forward strand.
CACAGGGAGAGAGAGAGACTGCCCATTTAATACAGGATGGGCACAGGGAGAGAGAGAGACTGCCCATTTAATACAGGATGGGCACAGGGAGAGAGAGAGACTGCCCATCTAATACAGGCTGGCACAGGGAGAGAGAGAGAGAGAGAGAGAGACTGCCCATCTAATACAGGCTTGCACAGGGAGAGAAAGACTGCCCATCTAATACAGGCTGGCACAGGGAGAGAAAGACTGCCCATCTAATACAGGCTGGCACAGGGAGATACTGCCAGGGTATAGACTGCTCATCTAATGGCAGAGAGTGCCAGGGTAGAGATTAGCTATGTGATCTAGGCTGGCACAGTGGGGGCACAGTGGTGGCAGACAGAGCCCGGGATGATTGATGACAGGCATGGTGATGGTGTTGTTGCTGATGATGGAGGGAGGGAGGGAGGAGAGGGGGGGTGTCCAGTAATGGCCCCCCACACGGCCCCTTTGATCCCTTACCTGGCTCCCAGCTGGTGATGACGGCTCCATCCCTCCTGATTCGGATGTCCGATGCCCCGGTCAGCCGCCTCCTCTTGCCCCCCGCCCCCTTGCCCTCCAGCAGGCTCCCGCAGCACTGGTAACACACAGCCCAAGCCTGCTCCTCATTGATGGGCTGCTTGTACAAATCCAAGATCTCCTGCACCGACAGCGACTCCGAGCCGCTCCCGCCCTCCCGGGGATCGGCCGCCGCCTGCCCGCCGTGCTGAGCCATTCCCGCTGTCAGCGTGCGGTGCGGGGCATGCTGTCCGCCGAGCTCCCGCCGCTCCAGTGCAGGGAATGCGGCAGCGACAGCATCACACAGCGCCTGGAACCCCCCGCTCCGTGACGTCACGGAAACGGCCACGCCCACCCCCTCAGCACTGTGCGTGACGAGTCCCGGGGGCGTGGCCAAGGCTCTCACTGTGCTGCCCTGGTTACAGGGCTGTCAGTCTGTGCAGGGCTGCAGCCCAGGGCTATTCACTAAAGGGCGAACTGCCGGGAATTCAAAGTCAATTTCACATTTAAGGTCATCATAGCTGAACTTGAAAAAGCGGGCTAGGTTTTAATTTCAGTTATTTTGTCCGAAACTTTTAAATAAACTTTAATTCCCAGCAATCCATACTTTAGTGAATAGCCCTGAGTTTAAAGGGAATCTATAGTGCCAGGAAAACGATCACTGTAGCTTCTCCTTCTAACAAGGTCCCCTCCCGCAGCGCTGAAGGGGTTAATAACCTTTTCAGTCACTTATCTGGGTCTAGCACTGTCCCTCGTCGCTGGCACAGCTCCACCCACGGTCCTCCCCAACCGCCGGCTGCTGGCAGCAATGGCCACACGTGCGCATTAGACCTCCCCATAGGAAAGCATTATTCAATGCTTTCCTATGGGGATCCCGGCGACGCTCGACGACCTAATGCAGAGCATGGGGACGTCGAATGTCATTTAAAACACTTTTCGTGCTCGTAGAACACGGAAGCACCATCTAGCGGCTGTCTGAGAGTGAGCAACTAGAGGTTGGATTAGCCCTGTTTGAATAAGAGGGGAGAGGGGCAAGGCACCCAGACCACTTCAATGGGCAGAAGTGGTCTGGGTGCCTACAGTGTCCCTTTAGTAGAACTGTTATCTACAGGCAGGAAGGCAACAGTTCGGAATTGACAAAAGACTTACTCGATTTTAGTAAAAAAATGCAATAAAGAAATTGTCCATCTTTACTCAATAAACATGCTTATGACAAAATTTTGGCTAAAAAAAAGCCAAGCGCTGACTATGAGATGGATCATTTTTGCCATTCTTATTTTGATTTGCTACATTTTTTTTGTTGTATTTGTGGAATTATCTACTCACATAAAGTGTATTTTACTTAATTTATTATCAGGGTCAAACTTGCGCAATACAATGATCAGCCACAACAATAAAAACAGACTGCCAAATAGCTCTTATTCATCAAGACATGGACTCCACAAGTACCCTGAACATGTCCTGTAATACACAGCAAACTGTGATGCACTGTGTGTTATGACACCTTTCTATCATGGCCAGCATTACGTTTTTCAGCAATTTGAGCAATAGTAGCTCTTCTGTGTGATTGGACCAGATAGGCTAGCCTTCACTCCCCACATACATCAATAAGCATTGGGCACCCATGACCCAGACACCGGTTCACCAATTGTCCTATCTTGCACTGCTTTTGGTAGGTACTAACCACTGCACACCGGGAACATATAACAAGACTTGCCGGTTTAGAGATGCTCTGACCCAGTCATCTAGCCATCACTATTTGAGCCTTGTCAAAGTGACTCAGACCTTTTTACTTGCCCCTTTCCCTGCTCTCAACACATGAAATTCAACTGACTGTTCCTTTTCTGCCCAATATATCCCAACCCTTGAGAGGTGCCATTGTAATGATATAATCAATGGTATTCACCTGTCAGTAGTTTTAATGTTGTGACTGATCAGTGTATATTCACTGCAATTTTTTATGGATACCTTTTGTGGACACTGATAAGAGAAACACCTTAAAAGGACCACTATAGTGCCAGGAAAACAAATTTGTTTTCCTGGCTCCATAGGATCTTTGGATCCCCCCACCCTCAGGGTCCCACTGCCGCCAGGCTCTAGGGGGAGGAAGGGGTAAAAATCACAGTGAAAAGCGCGGAAGCGCCTCTAGCGGCTGTCAATGAGACAGCCACTAGAGGCTGGATTAACCCTATTGTAAACATAGCAATTTCTCTGAAACTGCTATGTTTACAGCTGCAGGGTTAACCCTAGATGGACCTGGCACACAGACCACTTCATTGAGCTAAAGTGGTCTGGCTGCCTATAGTGATCCTTTAATATATTCAGTAAGCCAATATGTAATAAACCACTATGCACACATTGCATAATAATATAAATCAATATTTTCATTCACAAGTGAATATTGATTAATGGACTACCTAATGCAAAGTATACATAAGAAGAGCAAAGTTGCAGATTTTATTTCAGCTCTGCTGTATAGGCCTAAATTTGGCAGTCAGGTTGTTAAAGGGAATCTGCTTTCGGATATAGCTTTGGTATGTGCAGTTCAAATCTATCAAATTAAATATCCCCAGAACTCATTCAGAGCAGTCGGCAGAGCAAGAGAAGGGAGATTCTGCACACATTCATAAGTGATTGATCTTGGAATATTTTGCTTCCCGGATATTTTACAAAGGATGTCAGGTGAGGGAAAGGGAGCTCATTGAACTGCCTTTAAGATCACAACCAGGGCTAGATACATTATTATTATTATTTTAATTTTAGAATTAATGCAATATCTCCAGATTAATACTTTACAGCCATGTATTAATTACAGTCACATATTTCATTGTGGTTTATTTACAAATATTGATTAGGGAATTGCAAATTTTATGCCAAGTCTATCCAAATTGTCCAACATAGCCAAACCGTTAAAGCAATAGAGTTAGATTTATTTTTCTTCAAACTCTGATAGATACATATACTTTTATTAACGCCGGGGGCAGGGACTGAAACTATGACCGGTTCGGCCTTCTTTGGGCCTCGTCAGCGAGGTGTAGCTGATATCCCTCTAGGCACAGTAAGCACAAATTCCACATACAATACTATTGTGTTGCAATTTCACTTTTTTTACACATAAAATGTAAATTAATTTGAAGAATATATTAACCCTTTAAAGGAACAATAGAGTGCCAGGAAAACAAAAGTTGTATTCATGGCACTATAGCTCAGTATAGTGCCTCCAACCCCCTGCCGTGGTGCAGAAGGGGTTAAAAACACTCTGCGCTGGCTTGGGGTCCACCTTCGCTCCTCCCCCCACCGGCAGGCCTAATGCACATGTGCGGCAATGCCCTCGCTTGCATTAGAACAGCCCCATAGGAGAGGATTGTCCAATGCTTTCCTTTAAGGGTTTTGGGTGACGCTGGATATCCTCATGCATAGCGTGAGGACGTCAAGCATCAGTTAGGCAACCAAAAGTCACTTAACGACCCGGAAGTCTCTCTGGTAGACAGCCACTAGAGATTGAGTTAACCCTCAAAAGGTAATTATTGCAGTTAATTAAGGACTGCAATAATTACTTTTCCAGGGTTTAGAAAGCTGGTAATATGCACCCAGACCACTTCAATAAGCTGAAGTGGTCTGGGTGCCTATAGTGTTCCTTTAAAGACCAATTACATAATTTGCTTCTAACACAACCTTGTCTGCAAAATAAAAACAAAAATATCTTATGCTTTTATGGAATGGTGGTGGTGAAGTAAACTGATTTATAATTTTCTTTTGTTAAAGGAGGCACAACATGTAATGTATTATGAAGTTTAATAAAATATACACATATTGTACTTACCAGTAAGTGTGCCGTAAACGATGCCATTAACTTTTTACAGCCAAATTACAAGCAATTAGTAAGGTGGCATAGTAATCCACGCCTATCAAATATTGTAGGCAAGATGCCGGTGTACAGCAGTCATAACGAACTTCCAAGACATTGTCAGAATGTCTTGGAAGAAGATCTCATATTCTATGTGGAGTCCTTTCCAGAGGAATTGACCACGTAACTCAATGTAAACACATTCACAATTACCTGTGATTGATTTGCTCTGAATGATTGTCTCATGGGTGGTTAAAACATTCTAGCTATTTTACCTGGCCCAGAATGACCACATTTATTTTCCCTCAATCTCCATATTTTTATTTGTAAACTAAATGGTTTCTGCTACCATTAACTTGGAACTATTTGACCCTCCATTCTTGTCTCTACAAAAACAATGCCCGGACATCTCCCAAAAGGAGGACAACATGTATATTAAAGAACTATTTTAAAAATCATTGCTAACCTGTAGGGTGCGTTTTGTGTATGTTTCCCCCATTATAGGACCACTTCAAGAAGTACAAGCTGTCTGCATAGGTTATGGTGCAAATAGTTTCTCTACTGATGTTTCCCAGCACATAATGGGGTTTGTTTGATCATTTAGGAATCATTAAGCATATGTAAGCTACAAATTTCAGACCATAAACCTAAAATGATTCCATATGGACTGCCTCAGGAAGCTCAATTATAGCTCTCTTTGAATAAGCTGGTGATGCATGTGATCACATGTGCGACTACATTCACAAAACCATGGATGGAGATCTTGGTAAGGTGATAGCTGCCAAGTGATAACCTGCGAGTGGCATAAACACATGGTAGGCCGGTGTCATTGGATATGCTCAGTACTCCAAATGATAGATAGACCTTACATTGGTTTCTACTAATCTAGGCACAGCTTATTTACTATAGGATGTATCTTACCAGTTTAGGTTTTTTGGTTTTGCTTGTGCATGTTTTGTAATGCAGTGTTTATAGAATGATTAAAATTATGGGAGGCACTCCAGCCAGGATTACATTATTTTAGATCTCTGTAGATCTTCTAACAGGCCAGGTTTCCACCTCCCAGGTTGCCTGACAATTTTATATATTCTACTGTAACAAATAATGTTTTCTATAGCATTCAGCTTTCCACACTATCCATCAATGGAATGTACACGATTTATTAAAACAATCAAACCTTTATAACAGAAAACAGTGGAGCAGAAGTTATATTATAAACAACCTTTACAAAAGTTTAATCCCAGGTTAAAAACCTACAGTGCCTTGCAAAAGTATTCACCCCTCTTGGCATTTTTCGTGTTTTGTTGCTTACCTGGAATTAACATGGATTGTTTGAGGATTTGCATAATTTAATTTACAGAACATGCCCACAACTTTGAAGATTTTTTTTTTATTGTGAAGCAAACAACAAATAGGAAAAATAACAGAAAAATTAAATGTGCATAATTATTCACCCCCCTAAAGTCAATATTTTGTAGAGCCACCTTTTGAAGCAATCACAGCTCCAAGTCACTTTGGATAAGTCTCTATGAGCTTGTCACATCTTACCACTGGGATTTTTGCCCATTCCTCCTTGCAAAACTGCTCCAGCTCCTTCAAGTTGGATGGTTTGCGCTTGTGAACAGCAATCTTTAAGTCTGACCACAGATTTTCTATTGGATTGAGGTCTGGGCTTTGACTAGGCCAGGCATAGGCAACCTTCGGCACACCATATGTTTTGGACTACACCTCCCATGATGCTTTACCAGCATTATGGGGGATGTAGTCCACAACATCTGGAGTGCCAAAGATTGCCTATCCCTGGACTAGGCCATTCCAACACATTTACATGTTTCCCCTTGTTATGGTACTTTTTAGCAGTAAACCAAAATGTTTAAATGTCTATCTGTTCCTGTCCAAATCAATAAAATTAAATTGCGTATATACGCTGAAGTAATTAAGTCTGACACACAAGGTTCAGGTTAAAATAACTTCGAGAAAATTTATTGGCAAGTGATTAAAAAGTGGACGCGCAGGCCCTTTTAAGAGACATTTTACGTCATCATTGATTATTAGAATATCAGCAAATAAACATCATTAATTGGATTAATTGTTAAGTGTCGGGATTAGTGTCCACCTATCAATATTATTAATTGGCTCAAAAACTAAGTGGTTAGTCCCGTGCCCACCCACCAAGAGGTGGGATTGTTCTGGACACGGGTGGGGACAAGGGGGTCTTGAGCGTCATTTTACACGGTCGGTGATCTCAGGCCTCGTGGCCAGGTGCAAGGTCTCTTATGAATAGAACATTTCATTACTACTGTGTTCTCATGGCCTTCAAATTATACTATGTTGCAAGTTTAAGGAAAAGTCAGCAGTTCCTGTGTTAATCATGTCTTTATAGAAAATACAGTCTTTGTCTATTGTATTAGATGTGCTGGGAAATTCTGTCATGTAAGGTAGTTTTAAAATGAACAAGTTAGGTTATGAGGACAAAATGGAGGATTGAAGAAGTCAGGTTAGGAGGACAAAATGGAGGATTGTCACAGTATAAAGTTAAAATGGAGTTAGTGCAATAATTCAATACAAGTACAATAAGGATTTTTAATAATCCAACATCAGTCCCCCCTATGAAATGTTAGATTCTAAGAGATAAAACTTTATTAAGTTAGTACCAGGAAGACGTGTTAACCCAAAGGCACAGAAACCCCGTGGCCGCTAGCTAGGTGTTAATGCAAAGTGCAAGACTGTCCCTAGATCTGACCCTGATAGGCTGACTCATCCGTCAGTATGGCTCTTGAACACTTCACACCCATGGGTGTCCCATGGCGGCTAACCCACCACTTCTCCACACAGGGCCTTTACCATTCACTGACAGATGCTGTCCCTAAGCTAGTCCCTTCCTAGAATTCCTGCACTTTATCAACGAAAGGGATTGTTTGCAGCGGCAGACAGGGTGAGTTGATGTCTTGGAAATCTTGGTCATCAACTTCGAGATGGGTGAAAGTGGGTGCCGCTTGGTCAACAGTCTTCATGAGGGATTTTCTCAGACATGGGAGGATACAACAAAAGAGAAGAGCAAAGATAAAAAGAAAAATTAGTATAGCCATACCAATATGCGTTAAAGCCTTTTGCCATCCTGTCATCCAACCAAACCATCTTTCCCAGGGATCTTCTATCCCAGAATTCCTTTTCAACTCTATAGACAGGTCATTTAATTTCTCTATGGCTAATGTAACTTTACCATTAGGGCCTGTGTTTTCTGGGATATAGGTACAACATGTCAAGGTGTCGGGCAAAATTTTACAAACCCCTCCTTTTTCGGCTAAGATCATATCTAGGGCCATTCTATTCTGAAAAGCCATTTGGGATGTGGCCTGCAATTGTTCGGCCAATCCCTGGAGGGCGTCTCTGGTATAATTAACAAAACGCTGTTGATTATAATAAATATAATTTATCCAATTTAAATTCTTGTTTGTGGTAACTATGGCAAAAAGTGATTCAAATCCTGCAGCAACTTCATCTCTGGCTTTAAACTCATTGGGCACCCTCCTAGGCACTCCAATGGCATCAATATACACATGAGGATCAAAACTTCCTTTCACTGGGGCGTCACGCTTAACCTTAGTGTGCCTGGACTCATGGGTGACGAGGTGTGTGTCAGAGATGATATGTATAGGCATAATAGCTTTAGCCAAAGTACACTCCCCCCACCACTCCTTGTCCATTCTGGATCTTAGCTGTAAATCCCCACACAACCAGTAGATATCCCCTAATGACCTGGTGTGAAACTGCAACAAGTTCATAGAGACACTTCTGTAGGTAGCACAATACCCCTTAGAGAAGTTACCCAAGAATTTACCAATTCCATCATAATTAGCATAACAAGTGTAATTACCTTTATACACGGTAATACCATCTGGGGGTTTGACATCCTTGGTTAGGAGAGGATACTCCTTTGTCCATGCACTACATATGGACCTGTTAAAATCATAGTGATAGGCAAAAAGGCTTAAAACACATTCCTCTATATCTACTGGCAGGATTAGAGGTACGGTACCCAGGTGAGGCCGGGCACCACCACACACATAACATGCAGTCTTATTATGCTTATTAGCATTATATTTCATCCATTCTAACCATAAATTTACATCATTAAAACCTGTTTCAGCGGCCATGGTATCTTCAAAGGTAGGGTTAGCAATGGCCATCATGTCTTGGAAGGTCTGGATATGAGGTTTTAATGGGTTAGGGACCATATGGGTGGCCCCTTGCCACTCAGAAGAGTTGCACATATCTTTTAGGAAGAAATGCCCTAATTTACGGTAGGAACCCTTTTTCCAATACATTCCCATCACATACTGGTCTGCATCCGTTGGGCTTGGATGCTCAATGTTAAGGATTAATTTCATTGGTGTACCCCCCCCAGGCTTTCTCAAAGTCATTCTCTGGAGAAGGGATCTACCTTGATCATCTACTTTAGATAAGGCACTTTTTGGTTTGTAACCCCAGGCAAGCCCGGCATTCCATCCCGCCGCCCCCCAATGGTTACAATTGTGCCCCCATTGCTTGTCAACTACACAAACATATGGGTCTTTTGAATGAGGGATATCTCTATAGATACTCTGGATTTGTGATGTGGGGAACGGGCATTCTACAATATCACAATAGTCAAAGGTGTAAGTAGCCACATGGGTGCATGATGAGTTGTACCAGAAGGTATACCCACTAATATCTTTGGTGATGGCTACTTGTTGGGCCTTTATGAGGCTAATTAAGGAGAAGGTGTACCAGAGGTACATGCTTGTGCGGTATTTGCTTCCTCAGGGGCTGGAGATTTCTTGCAGTGGGAAGCGTGGATCCAATTTGGCCTACCGGCCAGTTTGACGGAGGTTGCGGTAATCAGGAGAACTTGGAATGGACCGTCAAATCTTGGTTCCAGGGTATTTTTCCGCACAAACTTCTTGACCAGAACCCAATCTCCAGGAAGCAGGTTATGGGTACCTGTATCCAATTCGGGATCTGGAATTGAAGAGAAAACTTGGGCATGTATTTTGTTCAAGGCACTTGCAAGTTCAGTTACATAATCTACTAAAACATCTGATTGGAGCTGTAACTGCTGCGGATAATAACAACCTAGTCTGGGTGCTGTCCCAAATAGAATCTCATATGGGGACAGTGAATGCTTCCCTCTAGGTGTGTGCCTAACACTAAATAAAGCTATTGACAGGCTTTCTGGCCAGGGCATTTTCGTTTCTTGTGACATTTTTAACATTCTGGCTTTTAGAGTGCCATTCATGCGCTCTACTTTACCACTACTTTGTGGGTGGTAAGGGGTGTGGCAGGCTAGGGTCACCCCTAGAGCAGTCCAAATTTCTTTAGTCACTGTTGCTGTAAAGGCTGGGCCTTGATCACTTTCAATGACTTCTGGGAGTCCGAACCTACATACTATCTCTGTAAGTAGGCGTCTTGCGGTTGTTTTTGCAGTGATATTGGCCACTGGGTAGGCCTCTGGCCATCCTGAGAACATGTCCACTATGACTAGTGCATATTCATGGGGCCCACTCTTGGGCATTTGGATGTGGTCAATTTGAATTCGCTGGAAGGGGTACATGGCCTTTGCCAGGTGTTTTGCAGGCACCTTGACTGGTCTTCCTGGATTGCATTTTGCACAAATGACACAGGCCTTACAGAAGCTGCTGATCAATGTTGTGATTCCGGGTGCTTCATAATACTTCTGTATGAGGGCGGCCATCAATTCCTTTGACAGGTGTGCAGGCCCATGTGCCCATTGGACAACTGCTGGATATAAATTTTTTGGAAGACAAAATTTGAAGTTGTTGTAATATACTCCGTCCTTTTGGACAGCTCCTTTCTTTTTCCATTTCTGGATTTCTTCAGGAGTGACTGCAGCTTGCTGTTCTCGCAAAATTCGCAAATCAGTAGGAAGAGTTTGCAGAGCAAAAATAGGGACTTCTTCTTCTTCTTGTCCGGACACTTCTTCATCCACTTCCTGCAGATCCCTGGCTGCTAGCTTAGCAGCCTGATCAGCCAAATGGTTGCCCTTTGCTTCATCTGTATCCAATTTCCCATGGGCCTTTACCTTCAAAACGGCCACTTCTTTAGGGAGTAGGAGGGCATCCATTAGCTCCTTGATTGCAGTACTATGCTTGACTGGTGTACCGGCGGTGGTAAGAAATCCTCTTGTCTTCCAAATTAGGCCGAAGTCATGTGCCACGCCCAGAGCATATCTTGAATCTGTATAGATGTTGGCACGTTTTCCTTCGGAAATTTTGCATGCTGAAGTCAGAGCCTGTAATTCAGCTTCTTGCGCAGACATTGCTGGCGGTAAGGATGATGATTTGATAACTTCATCTGTTGTGGTTACGGCATATCCTGTATGATATCTTCCTTCTTCATCAGCATATCTTGAGCCGTCCACAAACAGGGTAAAATCTGGATCTAGTAATGGATTCTCATGCACAGTTGGTAGGTGCACTGTCTCCATTTTCATCTGTTCAAAACAGTCATGGGGTGTTTCGGGGTCATAATCATTCACTATGACCAGATCTTGAAATTCTTTTTCTAGGAAGTGGCGTGGCCATGCTTCCAGAAGGTCGGTTGTTGGGTATTTGACAATACCATTTTCCTGTAGCTGTTCTTCATCCATGGTGGCCCATAACTTTGCCATGGGCCCAAGATCATTCCACGACCTTGTCTTCAATTTGGTAACAGGAATATGTGGGATAGCAGTATCCCAATGGCGGTAGAGGTAGTTAAGTTGTTGAGGTAGTTGGACCAAGACCATGCTATTGCCTTCAGAGTCACAATAGAAATCTTGAGCAGTGAGCTTCACATCAGTCCAGTGGTAAAGCTCATCTTCATAGCAAGGTTCGGGAGTAATGTTTGGTTTGTACCACATGGTACAGAAGGCGTAATCTGGGCCTTCACAGAGAGGCTTCTCATCTTCATAAAATGTCAAATGTGGATGCATGACTTTCTTGATACATCCACAAAGCAGGTAAATGTAGGTTTCATCTGTGATAAATCCATAATAGATACCCCCCTCAGGGAGTGGAAGAAGAGTGGATGGGTTAAGAACTTGACATCTTTGGATAGAAATGTTGTCAGGTAGAAGAAGATGGCACTGGAGGCGTAGGTGTCTGGCTGGAGACACGTGCTTGAGCTGGACTTGGTTGATGATGGCAGAAATGTCATGAGGGGCCAAAACAACCAGAGGGTGGCCAAGGACCAGGTCTGAGGTTCTTTCTATGAGCTCTCTTGCAGCAAAAACAGCCCTGAGACAGGAAGGAGTCCCTCTGGCCACAATGTCCAGTTGACATGAGAAATATCCAATAGGCCTCTGGCGGCCTCTTAAGTCATTAGTTTGGGTGAGAACTCCTGTTGCGTGGCCTTGTCTTTCAGAGACAAATAATTTGAAAGGTTTGGAGTAGTCAGGTAGGCCCAAGGCAGGAGCAGAAGCAATGGCACGTTTGAGAGCATTGAAATTGTCCAGAGCTTCATTAGTCAAACAGAAAGGGTCAGACTTAAGTGCGTCATAGAGAGGTTGCATGAGCAGGGAGGCTTCTGGGATCCATGCTCTGCAGTAGGAAATGAGGCCTAGGAAGGCATGGAGAGATTTTGAAGTCCTTGGAGTTGGAATATCCAGTACAGCTCTTACCCGGTCCCGAGTAAGATGTCTGGTACCTTGAGATAGGCAATGTCCAAGGAAAATTACTGAGGGTTGGCAGAACTGTAGCTTGATGAGCGAAGCTTTGCATCCTTGTTCTGCCAAATAACAAAGAAGACTAATTGAGCACTTTTCAGTAGTGGGTATATCATCTCCACAGAGCAACAAATCATCCACATACTGGAGCAGAACAACTTCTGGGTGCTCAGCTTGCCATGGGTCAAGGATGGTGGCCATGGCCTTTGCAAATTGACTTGGAGAATTTTGTGCCCCTTGGGGCATGACAGTCCAGGTATACTGTTGCATCTCATGGGTGAAAGCAAACAGGTATTGGCAGGATGGGTCCAGTGGGACACTGAAAAAAGCATTTGCTAGGTCAATGACTGTGAAAAATTTTGCAGATGGTGGGACTCCAGAGAGCAGAGTATGGGGATTTGGTACAAGAGGGGTGTCCAGGACGGTAGCTTCATTGACAGCACGGAGATCCTGAACCATCCTGTACTTCTCTGGCTCACCTTTTGGAGTTTTCTTTTTCACAGGGAATAATGGGGTGTTGCATTCAGATTTACATTTCACCAGGGCACCCTTCTCCAAGAGTGCCTTGATGTGGGTAGAGATGGCAGCAGCCTGTGCTGGTTTTAATGGATATTGTGGTTTTCTTGGTAACTTAGCTCCTGGAATAAGCTTTACCACCACAGGGGGAACATTTAGGTGACCTATGTCCTCTGGGCCTGAGGACCATAACTTGGCGGGCACCTGTGTTTTTAATGCCTCTGGGAAATTGGACCTTAATTCTGCTGCTTTCTCACGGGGCTTTTCTAAATGCAGCATTAGAGGCAAGGAGCACAAGGCTGAGGTGTCTGATTCAGATAGAGGTGTGGACATTTCTACCTGCCCATCCGGGGTGAAGGTGATGGATGCTTGCAGGCGTGAGAGAACATCAGCACCTAACAGGTTAATTGGGCATGTGGAGGATACCACAAAGCGAGCAAGCAGGCTAGAGCCAACTCGTAGTGGAGTTGTTAAAGGGCTATGTCTTGGCTGGCCATCTACTCCAACACAAGAGACATCAATATTTGACAGAAAGGATGGGTCTGGCAGGTCTTGTTCTCGCAGAACACTACGGGCTGCACCTGTGTCAACTAGAGATGTGGTAGGGTGGCCTTCAATGGGCAAAGTCACTGTGGCAAGTGGCCCCCCCTTATCCCCTGTAGACACTGCCATTACAGGGGTTACAGACACAGGCTTGCCAATTTCCTAATCATCGGGTTCCTCAATTATCGGAACCTCTTTCTCGGCCTTGGGGGCCGGGGCAGGCCTGGATGGCTTTCTTGGCTCTCTCTTGGGTTCTGGGCAATCACTTTTAAAATGCCCCTTAGCCTTACAATTAAAGCAATGGCCATCCTCCGGTCGGACGCCCTTGGGAACAGGGGTAGAGCGGGAGACCATGAGAGGAGCTGAAGTGGGTCTTCTTGGGGTCTGAGCAGATTCTAACCCTCTGGCAACTAAGAGCAGGGTATCCAGAGGAACAACCTTATATTCTGGGCGGGCAGCAATAATTCCCTTGCGTATAGAGTCTTTAACACCTTGGACAAACGCACCAGACAGCATTTGTGAATGAATCTTGTCAGTAAGATCAAACCCCAAATCTGTAAACATTTGATACAGTCTTGCATGAAACCTTTCCACTGATTCTCCTTTATCTTGAATAACATCAGTAAGGCCAGCAGCCTGATCTGCAAGTTTGTCCTTAGCCCATTCTCTTAATTGGGTGCAAAAAGTTACTCCAGAGGGGTAATCAACGTCACTGCTGAGCAGATCTGTACTGAGGTGTCGGGCCATGCTTGGCCAATATGCATCCCCTGCTTTAATAGCACAAATGCTCAGTAGATCACGCCATGCGGCGGAATAAGTCTTTTGAATTTGAACTATCCCTCGGTAGAAGGGCATAGGCTGCTTTTCTGGGTCAGGGAGTGATTTCATTAGAGCACTAGCTTGAGTGGGGTTGAAAGCAACATACTTAGGAGGGGCCCGTTCTCCCCGACCCTTGTGGCCAAAGGGGTCATCGATAGAACGATGAGCTGAGGCTCCCGCAGCAACCTCCGATGAGACATGGGACACCCTGTCCTCCTCTTCGTCATCGAATTCTATGATATTGGCTCTCTTACGCGGTGCAGGGCCCACGTGAGGTGAAAGGATCGGGGGTTGGGAATGAGCCCCAGATGCAGGGGTGGCTAGCGAGTCATAACCTGGGGACAGGTAGTCACCGGGGATTACCGGCATCAGGGCTGAACTGGGGGCCGCCATATTGGAGGCGGGGAAAGGAGTTGCATTAGGATTAAGGGAAGAAGTGGCGGCCATGTTTGATATGGGCACTTCCGGGGCAGACTGAGCCGGACTGGGCATGACCGGAACCTGGGGAGTGGCTTGGGGAAAGGGAGGGTAACCGGGGTAGGGCAGGGCCATGGGATATGGGAAGGGGTAGGGCCAGGCAGGGGAGGGCAGAAGAGTAGGGTGGGTGGGTACATTTAAGGAGGTAGGATATTGGACTGGGGCGGAGTTGGTTATGGGAGGAGACAGGACGGGATTGGTAGGGATGGGTGCAGAAGGAGGAGTCGGAGCAAGGGAGGGAGGGGTAGTTAGTTGGGCGGATGCTGACGGGAGGGGATTAGTCATGGAGAGGGATTGCAGGGAGGAAATGGCAGATGAGATGTTAGGATTAGGCATGGAAGGGAGCGTGGGGATGGATGAGGATGATGGGACTGTTAGAGAAGGGGAAGGGGTAAAGAAAGATCCGTCAGAATTCAGGACCGGGCAGACAGGGGAGGTGATGGGATGGGATTCGGGAGGATCGGGAGTGGGGAACATAGTCAGCTGGCTATCACCTACTGCTGACTGAACCTTGGGGATAGACATCCCCTGGGCGCCATTTTTGGGGCGCCGGCTGAGGGTAAACCCCAGCAACACAATTCTTATGATACACAAACAATTTTACACCTTTGTGATTTATCTCTTCCTCAACCCAACCTTCTAACTGAATAGCCTTCGCTACTCTGTACCATGCTTCAGCAGTCTTTAATAAACCATTGTCTGTAAGCTTGCCTTTCATTTCTGCCAGTAACTTGCGCCAACTTTCTGGTTGTAATCTTCCACATGTCGGTACAGCAATTTTACATACTTTTGCAATCTTCTCAACACCTTTAACCATCTCTTCACCCTCTCTGTTCTCTACTAAATCACATGCTAACCAGCCCTTGCTGGGCTTATCTAAATCCTGTCCCATAGTCCCTTTACCCCTATACCAGCGTCCTAGATATAGAGAGAGAGAAGGAAAATTGAACAGGAACGTCTACAATGCTCGACTGCCACCCGAGAACCGTGGGACTTTCTCAGGTGCTTCTTCCCAAAACGTAGACCAGTCACTGAATCCGCCTACCCGGGGTGGTAGACACGGATTGGAGCGAGGTGAGAAGTGTGTGACCAATCACTTCTCTTTTAAGAGGAATGGGAGTGGATAGTATAATTATATAGAAAGTGTAGAAAAGATGAAAGGCAAGGAAAAAAATCCTTAGAGACAGACACAGGAGTACATGAGACTCCTCATTAAACAAACAAGACAACAATACAGTTGAAGTACAGTGCATGCATCACAGTTCAAATAAAATCAACAGTAATTCCTTTCCTTTACTCGTGTGCTTACTCCAAAGTCACCTCCCTCAACCCCGTAGTGTCTCCACTACCTGCAGCCGCGGAAAACAACTGACACCGGTCCGAGTTCCGCCAGCCTCCCTCGACACAGCAGCCCACTAATAGTGTCTGCGCTACCCTCACCCTTGTAGTGCCCCTATAAAAACCCACTTTATAAGTCTCACTACTCCGTGGCGATGAAAACAGCAATGCCTGCTCGAATTCATCCACCACAAATAAAAAATTGGAATGGCTCCAGCTCAGCGCTCAAAGCTGGAGGGTACCACCACTCTGCAAGCAGAGTAACGTGCACAGAGAAGCTAGCTAGGCTATCAAAGTGACACAAGAAGGATCCCCAGGAAACTATGAGTCTACACAATCTCCACAGATCCAACACACCTCTTTTTCCCTACAGCCCCAGCCACGAGGCTCCTAAAAGAGTTAAACAGGAAAAGATGACCCCCAGGAACACATCCACAGGTCAACCCCCCTTTTTCCCTACAACCACAGCACCGTGGTTCCTAAAAGGAGTAAAACAGGCAACAGAAGACCCAGGCAAATCCCCTCAGGTCCACCCCCCTTTATCCCAAAAGGGGCAAAATACAAACAGATAGACAGATATACTGAAGACCCAGGCAAGTCCCCTCAGGTCCACCCCCCTTTATCCCAAAAAGGGGAAAACAAGCAAGACAGAACCCCAGGCAAATCCCCTGCAGGTCCACCCCCCCTTTATCTCAAAATGGGGAAACAGGCAAACAATTCAAACACACCCAGGCAACAGATAGACTAAAATGCAGGTAAACAAGTGAGTAACGAGGCACCGGGCAAGATATTACCTGTCTTTGATGTCCTCCCGGGAAGCAGTCACAGACACGTGGACGGGTCAATCAAAGGGGCCGGAACATACCGGTGGCTCTGCAGAAGTCTCTACCGTGTACCTGGAGGTGATCAATCTCCTTTCCTTCCCCCCGGATTCCTCCGTCCACCCTTGTCTTCCTTAGGACGGCTCACCGGCCGGACATAGCCCGATGCCCCACGTTGGGCGCCAAGTTGTTATGGTACTTTTTAGCAGTAAACCAAAATGTTTAAATGTCTATCTGTTCCTGTCCAAATCAATAAAATTAAATTGCGTATATACGCTGAAGTAATTAAGTCTGACACACAAGGTTCAGGTTAAAATAACTTCGAGAAAATTTATTGGCAAGTGATTAAAAAGTGGACGCGCAGGCCCTTTTAAGAGACATTTTACGTCATCATTGATTATTAGAATATCAGCAAATAAACATCATTAATTGGATTAATTGTTAAGTGTCGGGATTAGTGTCCACCTATCAATATTATTAATTGGCTCAAAAACTAAGTGGTTAGTCCCGTGCCCACCCACCAAGAGGTGGGATTGTTCTGGACACGGGTGGGGACAAGGGGGTCTTGAGCGTCATTTTACACGGTCGGTGATCTCAGGCCTCGTGGCCAGGTGCAAGGTCTCTTATGAATAGAACATTTCATTACTACTGTGTTCTCATGGCCTTCAAATTATACTATGTTGCAAGTTTAAGGAAAAGTCAGCAGTTCCTGTGTTAATCATGTCTTTATAGAAAATACAGTCTTTGTCTATTGTATTAGATGTGCTGGGAAATTCTGTCATGTAAGGTAGTTTTAAAATGAACAAGTTAGGTTATGAGGACAAAATGGAGGATTGAAGAAGTCAGGTTAGGAGGACAAAATGGAGGATTGTCACAGTATAAAGTTAAAATGGAGTTAGTGCAATAATTCAATACAAGTACAATAAGGATTTTTAATAATCCCACATCACCCTTAAACCACTCAAGTGTTGCTTTAGCAGTGTGTTTGGGGTCATTGTCCTGCTGGAAGGTGAACCTCCGTCCTTGCCTCAAATCACGCACAGAGTGGTACAGGTTTTGCTCAAGAATATCCCTGTATTTAGCACCATCCATCTTTCCCTCAACTCTGACCAGTTTCCCAGTCCCGGCTGCAGAAAAACATCCCCACAGCATGATGCTGTCCCCACCATGTTTCACTGTGGGGATGGTGTTCTTTGGGTGATGTGCTGGGTTTGCGCCAGACATAGCGTTTTCTTTGATGGCCGAAAAGTTACATTTAAGTCTCATCAGACCAGAGTACCTTCCTCCATACATTTTGGGAGTCTCCCACATGCCTTTTTGCAAACTCAAAACGTGCCATTTTATTTTTTGCTGAAAGTAATGGCTTTCTTCTGGCCACTCTGCCATAAAGCCCAACTCTATGGAGCGTATGGCTTATTGTCGTCCTATGTACAGATTCTCCAGTCTCTGCTGTGGAACTCTGCAGCTCCTCCAGGGTTACCTTAGGTCTCTGTGCTGCCTCTCTGATTAATGCCCTCCTTGCCCGGTCCGTGAGTTTTGGTGGGCGGCCGTCTCTTGGCAGGTTTGCTGTTGTGCCATGTTTTTTTCCATTTGGTTATGATAGATTTGACGGTGCTTCTGGGGATCATCAAACATTTGGATATTTTTTTATAACCTAACCCGGACTTGTACTTCTCAACAACATTGTCCCTTACTTGTTTGGAGAGTTCCTTGGTCTTCATGGCAGTGTTTGGTTAGTGGCGCCTCTTGCTTAGGTGTTGAAGCCTCTGGGGCCATTCAAAAAAGGTGTGTATATGTAATGACAGATCATGTGACACTTAGATTGCACACAGGTGGACATCATTTCACATTATGTGACTTCTGAAGGCAATTGGTTGCACTATAGCTTTTTATGGGCTACATAACAAAGGGGGTGAATACATACGCACATGCCAATTTTTTGTTTACTTTTTTTTTTTTTTCTTATTTCACTTCACCAACTTAGACTATTGTGTTCTGATCCATCAGATACAATTCAGATTAACGCACAATCTGCGATTACATAAAGGTGATAGCTCTGCAAATCGAGATATCGAGACAGGAGGATGCACACTCACAGTCGGAATTAAAGCCCTGAACGAGTGGAGTAGCTCTATAACGTACAAAATATTTGGATCCACACATTCAGAGTTAGTGGAGGGTCAGTAAATTCCTCTGGCATCACATACATTAGACTAAAGGGAATTATGCAAGTTTCATAAAAAACACTTTCCAGACCAACCAGAATGTAATCATGCCCTTTGAATGTATTAAATTGCACAGTATGTTTACTTGTTAACTGTTTTTGTTATTATACATGGATAAATGTAAAATGTATATTCTCATTACTCAGTGTATGAGAACTGAAAAAACCTAAATAAAAAATAAAATAAAAAATTCAGATTAATAAAACATTGAACTTAAGGCTGTAATGTAACAAATTGGTAAAAGGGGGTGAATACTTTTGCAAGGCACTGTAAGCAGGGAGATATGTCGGAAATTTAGAAATACTTGAACAAATCTTCAGACTGCTCAGCAAGTCCAATCAGACGATGAAAATATATACAAATCATTTTACATCTAAATAATTTTCAGCGCAACAGAAGTATTCTCAATACTTTGGTGTAAACATACAGCACCCCCTAGTGGAAGACATGGGTGAATTACATTGCATAGTTATTCCATTTGTAAGCCCATACGTCACTGGAAAAATAGAAAAAACACTATCCTGTTTATTACCATTTTTACTTTAATAAACAAACTCAAATACAAAATGTTGGTTTAATAAAAGAGTAGCCAAAATAAACTTATATGTAAAACTTTAATATCATATAAAAATATATTTTCAGAATTGTATTTAGCATTGATGAAAAGTCTTGAACTATAAAAATGTTTTTATAGAAAAATGCATAATTACAAAACAAGCATATTTAAGAAAAAATAAATTATTTTCTTCTTGCAAACTGTCCTTGGTAAACATAGTCTGAATGCTTAGAATGAAGAGGTAGTGTGTGTGTGTCATAACACAGAGCGATATTTACATGCAAACATTATCCACACAGCACAAGCAGATTCTGGGTACGTGAAAACACGCACTCTGACAGCAAGTCTGATCTGATCCCCACGGCAGGATAATATCTCATCACAAAATGGAGATCTGCGGAAATATTAACAAAACAATCAAATTCTGAGGTCAGAGTAGAAAAAGCAACACAGAATAGTAGAAGCGGGCTTGCCAGGAAAGTTATTAAACATGAGGAAGTGGATTAGTCTCATCTTAGTGATATTTAGGAAGATAGTGTGTATGTGTATACACACACGTCCCTAAAAAAAACTGACAGTGACATGTATGACTGTGTAAAGCAAACACACTAAAAGCCAAAACGGTTAAAAAAAAAACATCCTCAAGTCTTGGGTGCACAGATTTTTTTTTTCTGCTACTGGTAGTAATTTCGATCATAAAGAACATGCAGTTTAGGTTTCATTTATTGAGCTGAGTAAGCATTTTTCACTCAATCTCTGTGCATTAACTATGAGAAATCTGTAGAGAGGTTTGTCCAATAT
This sequence comes from Pelobates fuscus, assembly GCF_036172605.1. NCBI lineage: Eukaryota > Metazoa > Chordata > Amphibia > Anura > Pelobatidae > Pelobates > Pelobates fuscus. The sequence goes on from NC_086320.1 coordinate 126,197,149, forward strand.
ACTTTCTTAAAATATTGCGAGGATTTTGCAATCTCACAGCTGAGGAACAGGTCATGAACAAAGCTGCATATACATTTATAGTGTAGTCTGTAAAGGCAGCGACAATGTATATACTCCGCTATTAATTTTAAGTTGTGGCACAATTACTGGGTGTACTCAATTCTAGCAATGAAAGCAGTGAAGAACGGACAAGGTTGGATAAAGTCACTTGTACAGGCAGTAAGAATTTACTTTTTGCCATGAACTGTAACATATTGCAAACTCTAAGAGGACACGGTGGTGGTCTAAGAGGACAAGATGCTTTAAGAAATTGATACTTTGGCAAACTAAGCCATTCAAAGCAGCATAGTGTAATCTGTAAATGCAGTGATCATGTACATAAAACTAGGCTCTTACACTGTTACACTGTCAGTGACGGTACAGATGTCACAGATATTGATTTTTTCTAACGCTATGAGCTCTACAATGTGTATGTGCTTTTTGAGGGAATTAATGCTTTTTGAGAGTAATTTGTCTAATTTGCTAGAAAAACAAAGAAACAAAAAAGGAAGCACCCAAATAAAGTTATTGTATTGCATTTAAAACCCAAATAAATCCAGATACCATTTTTCAAGCAAAAAGCTTACTTAACGATCTGTGATTTTTGCAATGTGTTCTAAATCAGGCTGCATAAATAACTAATCTTATGTACAGAGGGTCACCTACTTTACTCCAATCTTTAATTTAATACAATTACCGTATATACTCGAGTATAAGCAGAGTTTTTCAGCACATTTGTGCTGAAAACCACCCACTCGACTTATACTCGAGTCACTGTCTGTATTATGGCAACTTACATTGCCATAATACAGACTAGGACCGCCGGGCTCATTACAAGCCCGGCGGTCCTGTTGGGGGCTGGCAGCGAGCTGTAACTTACCTTTCCTGCAGCTTCTGTCAGCTCCCCTGTAAGTCTTGCGGTCTGAGTGCCGCGCGGAGCGTTGCCACGGTAACCCACGGCAATGCTCTGACCCCGCGGCTCTCACGAGACTTACAGTGGAGGAGAAGGGAGCTGACCGGAACAGAGGAGAGAGAAGGGAGCTGGCAGGAGCTGCAGGAAAGGTAAGTTACAGCTCGCTGCCAGCCCCCCTCCTGCACAGCCCATCCACTGGACCACCAGGGAATGAGAGCCCCCCTCCCTGGCCATGTATCAAGCAGGGAGGGGGGACGAAAATAAAATGAAATAAAAAAAATAATAATATTACAATTAAAAAATAATTAAATATTAAAATTAAATAAAATAAAAAATAATCCTAAAATAAAAAAAAATAAAAAAACATAAATTTTACTTACCGTAAATTTATTTTTCCTGAAGATTAGAGGCAGTGCTTATACCACAGGGATATCCAATCTGGAGGGAAAAAACAGGCAGGCAAATCTCCAAACATTTAAACCCTCCCCTAATTACCTCCTTTCCCATAAGTAGCAGCTCCTCCTGATCATACACAGAAAATACATAAGCCAAATAGCTGCAAAATTACTGAGTTTATTAGAAAAAAGGGGCGGGAATGTAGCATTGCCTCTAATCTTCAGGAAAAAGAAATTTACGGTAAGTAAAATTTATGTTTTTCCCTTCAGATTAGAGGCAGTGCTTATACCACAGGGATATAATAAAGCAGATCCTGAGGGCGGGTTCATTTCACTACAGCTTGAAGCACCTTGCGCCCAAAAGCAGCATCCTCCGAGGCCAGTATGTCCAACTTGTAGTGTCTTGAGAAAGTATGGAGAGAGGACCAAGTAGCAGCCGAACAAATCTGAGAGGGAGATGCAGCTGCTCGGAGAGCCCAAGACGTCGAAACCGCTCTAGTAGAGTGGGCCTTTATAGGGCCTGGATGTTCCATGCCATTCTTGGAATAAGCCAACAGAATACAATCCTTCAGCCATCTAGCCAGAGAACTCTTCGAAACCTTCATGCCTTTCCTAGTGCCTCTGAATAGGACAAAAAGACTATTATCCTTCCTGAAGGATTCCGTAGATTTTAGGTATTGTAAAAGACATCTCTTTACGTCTAGGCAGTGAAATTTGCTTTCCAAGGCATTAGATGGATTCTGACAAAAAGTCGGTAAGACCACTTCCTGGTTGACGTTCGAAACCGAAAAAACTTTAGGTATAAAAGAAGGATCGAGCTTTAGAACCACCTTGTCCGGATGGAAAACTAAAAAAGGAAAATTCGCCCGAAGAGCTTGAATCTCACAAATTCTTTTAGCTGATGTAATAGCCACCAAAAAGACCGTTTTTAACGAAATAATCTTCAGGGAAGCTTCCTCCAATGGTTCAAAGGGCGGCTCACAAAGCGCTGAAAGAACCAAGTTAAGATCCCAGGGAGGATAGGTTTCCCTAACATAGGGCACCAAACGAGTTAGAGCTCTGAAGAACCTCGAAATCAGAATATTAGAGGCCAAGCATCTGAGGGAGAAGAAACTGATAGCAGAAACCTGCAATTTCAATGAAGCAGGTTTAAGACCTTTAGCAAATCCCATCTGAAGGAAACTTAGAATCTTCTGGATGGATGCGGAAACAGGGTTGACTTTAAATCTACAACACCACTGACAGAATATCTTCCAAATTCTAGCGTAGATCTTTGAAGTAGATTCCTTGTTAGTTGCCAACAGGATCTTTATCACTTCAGTATCCAGACCGTTGCTCTCTAGAATCTGGCGTTCAGAAACCAGGCCGTCAAATGGAATCTTCGAAGGGTCGGCAGAGGCACCATGGCGTCCTCTAGTATTTCTCTTGAAAGTGGGAGCTTCCAAAATGTGGCCCCTGGAAAATTCAGGAGAACCGAGAACCAACTTCTTCTTGGCCACCATGGAAGGATAAGGATAATACGTACACTTTCCAGTCTTACTTTTTGAAGTATTCTGGGAATAAGCACTACTGGCGGAAAGGCATAAGCCAGGTTGAACTTCCATGGAACTGACAGGGCATCTATGATATCCGGCCTGTCTGTTGGATTTAGGGATGCAAAACGTCCTGTCTTCCTGTTCATTCTGGAAGCCATCAGATCTATCTCCGGAACACTGAAGCGGTCTGTGATGAACTTGAAAGTTCTGCATGACAGGGACCAATCTGCTTGTTTCAAATGATGCCTGCTCAGGGCATCTGCCACCACATTGAATTTCCCTGAAATGTGAACTGCTGAAATTGACATCAGGTGCACTTCTGACCACAGCATGATCATTGAACAAAGGCTTTCTAACTTTGTTGATCTCGTACCTCCCTGTCTGTTCAAATATGCCACTGTCGTTCGATTGTCTGAGCGGATTTGAATATGTCGATCTTTGATAAGCATCTGAAATGCCAAGAGTGCCATCCACACGGCCTTTAATTCCCTGAAGTTCGAGGAATTTTTCATATCCTTCTCTTGCCAGGACCCCTGCTTCTTGATGTCTCCCAGATGGGCCCCCCAGCCCAGGGCAGAGGCGTCTGTCGTAATTATAGTGAAGGACTTCATCCGGAATGACAGACCCTCGTGCAGGAATCGAGAAGATGTCCACCACTGCAGACTTCTCAAAGTTAGCTTGTTGAACCTCATAAGCCCATCCAGGCCGAGTTCCTGTCGATTCCAGACTTGCAGAATGTTTCTTTGTAGAGGTCTCATTCTGGATTTTGCCCAACCGACTGCCGGGATTGAGGCTGTAAACAGACCCAGTAAGCCCATGGCTTCTCTGATTGAAAACACAATTTTTCTTCTGAGATTCCAAATTAATCGCTTGATTTTTAGTTTCTTCTCTTCTGGCAGGAATATCTTCATTGCGATAGAATCCAAAATCAGACCCAGGAACTGGATCCTTTGAACTGGCACTAGTTCCGATTTGTTGAAATTTATTAGCCAGCCATGCCTTTCTAGCGATTCTATCGCTGTCCCCAGGTCTAGCTGTAGTTGACCTTGGGACTCTGCAATCAACAGCCAGTCGTCCAAATACGGAATGACAGAGATGCCCATACCTCTTAGAAAGCTGAAACGACTACTAGCAGCTTTGTGAATACCCTGGGTGCTGATGACAGGCCGAAAGGTAATGCTCTGAACTGGTAATGTTTGATTACTGATCGGCAGCACACAGCGAACCTTAGAAGACTTTTGCTGGATTCTGCTATGGGCACATGAAGATAGGCATCTTTAAAATCCAGGGACGCAAACCAACTTTTTGGATGAATAAGCAGAGTAGCGGACTTTATTGTTTCCATGAGGAACTTCTTTTTGATAATCCACCTGTTTACGGCTTTTAGATCTAAAATGGGTCTGAACGAACCATCTGGTTTTGGAACCAAGAAAAGTCTTGAATAGGTGCCCCGAAAACTTTCCTTGAGAGGAACTTCTTCCACCACTCTTTTCAGTAATAGAGTCGATACTTCTCGCATCAGAGAGAGTTCCATCTCTAGAGAATGAACCTCGGAACATAGAAACATTTCCATTGGGGCTTGTGATAATTCTAGAGCGTATCCGTGTTTTATCACTGTGAGAACCCAGCGATCTGATGTTGTTCCTTTCCAGTGCTCTAGGAAGTGACTCAGCCTTCCACCCACAGGCCTGGCGTCATAACGTTTTATTTCTTCTGTCAGAAAATCTTTCCTTCTTCCTATAATCAAAGGCTTTTTTATGCTGACCCCTGAAATAGTTTCTACGAAAGGAACTTCTAAATGAGGGAAGCGACTCCGCTTTACGTCTTCTAAACTGCTTCTTAAATGATTCTGGTAAAGCTTTCCTTCCTTCCTTCATCTGTTTTAACAATTCATCCAGTTTTGAACCAAAAAGTCTTCCTGGTTCAAAGGATAGGTCACACAGTGAATTCTTAGATGCTGTATCTGCTGACCAATTTTTGAGCCAAAGCGCTCTTCTGGCGACTGTTGAAGTACCTATACTCTCGGCCGAAATTTTTAGGCTTTCTGCAGACGCATCTACCAAAAAATCAGATGCCATCCTGATATTCTTTAATAGCTTTACCGGGTCTTCCTTAGTTTCTCCCGTATAAACTTTTTCTAGTTCTTCCAACCAAAGTCTTTGGGCCTTGGCAACAGATGACCCTGTAATCACAGCTTTAGCTTGGGCTGCAGAAGATATGAACAACTTTTTTAAGGAGGAGTCAATGCGTTTGTCCATGACATCCTTGAGCCCGCTTGTGTCTCCAATCGGTAAAGTAGTTTTCTTAGAGATTTGAGCAATAGGAACGTCCACTACAGGGACCGTATCCAGCTTACAGTCTTGTTCCGATGCTAAGGAAAAAAGAGTTTTAAAATGTCTAGACAGAAACGGCTTGTGACTAGGGAATTTCCACTCTTTTAAAATCAATTCCTTAATCTGTGGGAGAAAAGGAAACACTTTGGACTTTTTCCCTGTTTCCTCAATTCCAAAAATGCACTGCACTTCTTTAATCAATGTCCCAATTGCTTCATCTGGGAAGGCAAACTCCTCATCTGAAGAATCACCACCTGAAATTTCCTCATACTCAGAACCACTAGTTACTGAACTAGTATCAGAAGCTTCCCAAGATCTCAGTCTTTTCTTAGCATGTTTTACAACTTGCGAATCTTGGGCAACCGAGGCCTGGACTGCCTGTAATGCAGCCGACTGCATATCCACAAATGTTTGCTGCATACTCTGTTGCAACCAGCTGAGGAAAGTAGACATTTCTGTTCTTTTTGCTTCCTCTGAAGCTTCTTTAGAACACACTGAGCAAAGTTTCTTTTTATAACCATCTGGCATAGGTTGGCTACACACAGAGCAGATTAAATGCTTGGCTTTAGATGAACATTTCCCCTTTTCAGCAACTTTATCCAAATTTTCCGGATTAGACATACTGAAAAGAGAAAACAAAAAAGGGAAAACAATCAAATTTTTCTCCTTATCGATTCAGGCTAGGACCCATTTAATTAAAAACTTAATCAGTCTTACCTTAAATGGCCTGAGAGTGTGTTGGAGGGCAGGTGAGATAACACTCTTTACAACCGATCTGAGAGCTCCTGGCAAACAGAGGTTGCTGCTGGTAAATGCTCATATAAGTCCTGAAACCAAAGAGAACGCCCAGTTCAAATTTGGCGCCTGAATCAAGGTTCGCATTGCGCATGCGCATAGCGCTTCGCGACTCCCTAGTGGAACGCAACGCAACCTGTGTGTGCGTTCCACCGCAGGACTTCCCAGCCGACGCACGCCTGCGTCCTTCGTCAGACCGGCACCTGGCACGGCATTAGACGGCAACATAAAACTTGAGGGACCACGCCGTCCGGCGTGTTAAAGGCTACTTACCCGGACATGAAGGAAGCAGTGCCCCCAGAGCCTCAGCCCTTCTCACCTGCTTCCTGGAGAACCTCCTGTCTAACCTCCCCTGCCGGAGGCAGGCAAAGAACTGGGTATGATCAGGAGCAGCTGCTACTTATGGGAAAGGAGGTAATTAGGGGAGGGTTTAAATGTTTGGAGATTTGCCTGCCTGTTTTTTCCCTCCAGATTGGATATCCCTGTGGTATAAGCACTGCCTCTAATCTGAAGGGAAAAAATAAATTAAAATAAAAAAATAAAAAATAATAAAAATGCCCTCCCCCACCCAGTTCACACACACTATACACACTAATACAAACACACACTCTGAATTATATACACACACACTCTACATTATATACACACAGTGTGTGTATATATAATGCAGAGTGTGTGTTTGTATGAGTGTGTGTGTATATAATGCAGTGTGTGTGTTTGTATCAGTGTGTGTATATAATTAAAATATTTACATAATTTCATAGCCCCAAGTTTTACCCTTGACTTATCCACGAGGCATAACATATTTCACAATTGTTGGTCACAAAACTGCACTCTACTTATACATGAGATCGACTTATACACGAGTATATACGGTACACTTTATTTTACTGAATTTTCAAACTTGTTAACCTGTTTTTGTAAATCTTATACATGATTTGTAGGCAATTCTAAGTTTACAAATACAATTGCTATTCATGTAAGTTTCTTAACCCCTTAAGAAACAAACTTCTGGAATAAAAGGGAACCATGACATGTCACACAAGGTGTCCTTAAGGGGTTAAAGGTCCACTATAGGCACCCAAACTGAGTAATGCTTTCCTATGGGTGGGTTTGAATGTGCGCGCGCCTCTGGCCATTTTAACCCCTTCAGCGCCGAGGGGAAGGGGGGCTCTTCAAGAGCCGATAGTGCCAGGTTTTCCTTTAATTAATGTATCTTTGGATTTAAAGGTTAATCATTAATAAAATAACCATTAATAAAATTACCTCAGACATGTAGCAAATGCTCTCCTTGCATTTCTATGGACAAAATGAATAGGGAATCCCTTAAAAGTGTGGCCATTGGGAACAGCCCTTCTTATGGAATCCTGAAACTCCTCATTCCCAGCACATATTCCTGTGGTCCGCTCAATCTCATATGAGGCTAATGCAGGCGTTAAGAGGTAGGATAGATGATCTTCCCAGACAGTGGTGAGACCTAAATCCTTTATAGTAAAATGAACGGGGAATACAATATATCACGCATGTTAATTATTTGCATAGCCAACTATTGTTTAAACCAAGGTCAGTACCATAATTCACCAATTTTAAAGGAATTAAAATGAACATTGAACTTAACTCTTGTGTGGCTCATTTTAAAGTCCAAAATCATGACAATTGTAGGTTATTGTGACAAGCCCCGTACGGTCCCAGTCTGTGAGATAAAAATGTACTAGCATTTTGGGAGAAAAAAAATTGAATTACACTACTACTGAAAGTAACCTGTCAGACTTCCATGATGCATGTAGCTAGCAAGATAGTTTAAAATGAGGATCCAACTCCAATTGAGGCTGAAAACAAGGAAAGTCACTAAACCAGGAATTGTCAATCGAATTGGAAATTTTCTATAGCAAAATATAGATGCTGGAACTGTTGCAGAATACATCCATGTTTGCTATTCTGGCCCAGTTATTTTTATATTTCCTGGTACAAGCCTGACCCTTTCAGATTTTGTGAATTACCTTACAAGGACACTATAAGCACCAAAACAACTTTAGCTTAATACAGCAGGTTTGGGGTATAGATCATGCCCCTGCAGTCCAACTGCTCAATTTTCTGCCAATTAGGAGTTAAATCACTTTGTTTACACAGCCCTACTCAAACCTCCCTGCATGTGACTTACACAGCCTTCCTAAACACTTCCTGTTAAGAGAGATCAAATGTTTAAACATCCTTTACTGCACATTCTGTTTAATTTAAAAATTCTCATCTTGTGCACGGTCTACAATAGCCTGCAAGAGTCTTGTGTGTGATTAAAATTACAGAACTGGATATAAGAACTTCTAAAGAAAGTTTAACATATGATTAACATGTTTTTTCATGTTTGCTGTTAGAGTCACAGCCAGGGGAGGTGTGGCAAGGTCTACATAAACAGAAACAAAAGTGATTTAAGTCCTAAATGGCAGAGAATTGAACAGTGAGACTTCAATGGCATGATCTGTTCACTAAAACTGCTTCATAAAGCTAAAGTTGTTTAGGTGCCTATAGTATTCCTTTAAATGTTCATCCATGCAGGCAGCCAAATAAAAGGGGGGGGGGGGGGCTTTTCCATTGTAATATGCCCTTTTGGGCACTGTGGAGAAAGTCACACCTCTCAATTTGTTGTAAAATCTGTAAAAAAAAAAAAAAAAAGTATTCCCGAACTTCCCTGCACTGCTCTTCCATGCCCCCTCCTGACATCACTGGGCCACACGAGGTCCAGCTACAGGCTTCTCATAATGAAGTTTGTTTGTTTTTTCACCCCAATATTGCACGGAGGGAGGCAGGAGGGTGGTAAGAGCTAGCTACTTGGGTAGCTTGGTTGTTTTTAACTTTTCATGGTATGTGAGTGGTGATTTGTCTGTAGTAGTCTCTAGCTATAATCTGATATTTTGGAATGTGTAATTGCAAAGCTACATTAGACTCTTTTATTTAACCATTGATAGGAGAGCCTTGAGCAATGCAAGTAAATAAGTGGTTAAGTCGTGGTAGCACTCTTAGATACATCCTTATATCGGAGAACCAGCCTGTGGTATTAGGAGGCTATATGTTTTGCAATATATCCTTTTAGCATTAGGCACAAGTTATCCTTTACAAATAAATGTTCGTTTTTTCATTACATAGTTGTGTGTTTTGTTTTTTTGGTTTGTTTTACCTTTTACCCCAAATCTCCTGGGTTTATGTAGTCATATGTATTATACCTAATCACTGCTACTGTTAGTGTTACAGACACTCAATTGATACATAGTTACCTCAAGTATCATTATACCAAGACAGATTAATATTTTGACTCCCACTGAGCATCTAGATTAAGTAGCATTTTGTGTAACAGTTGTTTTTGTTATTTTTCTAAGGATCAATTGTGGTTTATATTGCTGGGTCATGTACCTTTGTGTGATAATTTTTTTTTTTTACAATATTTATTTAACTTTTTTTATGGAAAGTAAAGTAGTTAGACAGGACCAACGTTTACAAAAAAATAACAATGCAAGACATAAATCATACCTTGATTCTGCAATCCCTGTACCTAAGGATACATGTACAATTGTATAATGTAGGTAACGGAGTGGTTAGAGTGCCGCTTTTTCTTTTCTATTCCCTCTTTCTCCCTCCTCCCTATCCTTTTGACAATCTCAGTTTTTCATTCAAAGTTTCTCAATGTATTACTACATACAGTCCTAGCATACAGGTGGGAATTAGTTACAATAGTAGGTCGATCATCCCCCCCCCCCCCCTAAAGTATTACTACTCCCCTGTGGGTTTGCAAGGAGAGGTTCAGGTCTACAGGTATCATCTTACGTGTTCAAGGGCGTTGTTTATGCTTGGTTTGTCGCTCAGGTGTGTAACTGCCCTTGTGCACGGAACATCCACCCTATTCACGTTCGCCAGTTCCCTGCCCCGTGACCATTACCTGGTTCACTGTTGGGTCACATAGATGCCAGGGCCTAGCGGTCGTAGCGTAAACCACAGCTACCTGCACCCTCTGCGAGTTACCAACCTGTGCAGCCTGTTAAGTGGGCTCTCGTGAGGAACCACCTCGAGAGGGAGAGTGAAACTATACTAGAATAGTTGTCCTGAATTAGTGCTCCCGTCCCGCCTCCTCCGACACCCCCCCCAGAGAGCCCCCATGGCCCCGCAGTCTCCTGTCGCCTTTACGGGCACAACACATTGTGCTTTATGTGTGGTCTGTACCCAAGTGGTAAATCCAGGTTCTCCAGCTCTCCACATGCTTCTTCAGTCTTCCTTTAGTTGCGACAACCCACTCTTCCAGTTGGCAGATCTCTTCTACTCTGCTGAGCCAGTCATGGAATGTCGGAGTACTTTGTGTGATTATAAACATATGTCCTTACTATATTCACTCCAAAGACTGAGATTTAATTACGAGACTCCATATGTATATATTCTTTTGTTAGGTAATGGGTTTATTATAATTCTTTACTGATTATTTGAGTCCTTAAATACTTCTGATTTCAATACATTTTTTGTCCAATTTTGAATAAACTTTCCTTATCATTTTTTGGGACTTGCTCATTTCCATTTTTCCTCTTTTAGTAGGGGTCCTTTGGAATTCGTTATTATTCTCCAATGCCCTGTGGATTATGCCCTTGCAAGCTCCCCAACACGACTTATTGATTCTCTATAGGGATCAATCTATACATTATTATTTGAGATCAGATTAGAATAACTTTTCACAATCAATTCCCTCTTAAAGGAGCAACATCATAAATGTTAGTCTTTTCAAATGTTCTTTTTATGCTAAAACACAGTTTATTATGGGGAGGAATTTAAGTTCTAATAATTTATTTTTGTGAATAATTTTATTGTTTTTGTAGCTTTGTGTTTCCCTGAGGTGTACTTATTTTATCTAACCTGGATTGAATAATGACAAAGTAGTATTAGTCTATGAACCTTACCTTCCTGTACTCCGACACAAGGAATCTCAGTTGTAACTCAAGGTCATTACTTTCTGTTGCAGCATCAACCACTGAACTGCAGAGCGGGGGGAATGGAGGAAGGGAAGTGGTAGATCCTGGGGAGCACACAGATTTAATGGCTTCCTCACTCATAGGCTTCCATCTGGACTCATCGTTCAGATCAAAAACACATAGTTCAACAGAATCCGAGGGCTGGCAGTTGGCCAGGAAACACTGGTGATTAAAGATGCAGCCAATCAAGCGGTATGGGTACTCACACTTGGGCTGTTCAACCATTGGTGGGGCATCGGGATTAATTGGTTTATGCAAATATCTGCAGGATCAAGATGTGCAAGAATTATTAACATTTTAAATGATGATCAACCTAAAGTTTGTCAATAGTAACCATCAGGTAGTTCACCCTGAAAAGAAAAAAAAACAAACAAACACAAAAAACATATACACACACTTGACAAAAGTGCCTTATGTGTTTTGGCAGAAATAAACCTCAAGGTACCAACCTGTGTCCATTCAAGCTCTCCCAGAATGTGACCGTGCCATCTGTCCCATATGTCATCACCCAAGTGTGAGCAACTCCCTTTCCCTTTGTCCCGACGCAGACATAAGCATCCAACCCAAACCCAAGCAGCAGGCTGCACAGAAGGTTACAATGATCCTCGCAGTCCCCCTTGACAACAGAAATATGAAAACAAAAATATGTTTATAATGACCTTTTTAATATGTTAGTTTCTATTTCAATTTAATCTCACAACATTTATCAAATTCAGCAACGGCCTTATACATTTTGTACATTATTTTTTTGTACATGCATGATAATAAAATAAATCTAACTTCTATCCCTATCATGAGACGTAATTTTTTGAAAGTTTTTAATGAAAGAGGAGGACCCTACCAAAATATTTCTAAATGAATTGAGGAGTCTATTACAAATAGGTTTAGATCTGAATATTTTATCAATAACAGAATTTAATTTAATCTTCAACTCTTTCTGCAAAACTGCTATATTTTACTTCTTGCCGAAGATTCATAAGAATCTACTAAACCCTCCAGGAAGTCCAATTATTAGTGGCATAGATTATTTATCGTGTAACCTTTCATTTTACGTTGATTATTTTCTCCAGTCACTGGTTGCTCTAATCCCGTTTACATATAAAAGACACCAAACATATTTTACAGATTATACAAACATTAGAATTGAAATCTTCCTATCTCTTAGCTACAGTGGATGTGACATCCCTTTATTTTAATATACCTCATCTGAAGGGCCTTACAGTCAATAGGAAGATTTTGGAACTACAAAGTGATTTATGTGATATACAAGTTGACTTTTTGGTTAAATGCATTGATTTTTTTTTTTTTTACAGCTGTGTGGTGTCGCCATGGGGACGAGATTTCCCCTGAGTTTTGCCAACTTATATGTTTCCCATTGGGAGTCATTATGTATCCACCTGGGCCCTTGTCTCAGGGGCGGTCTCGTCCAATGGCGACGCTACATAGATGATGTTTTGATAGTGTTGGAGTGGTCATCTGAAAGTCTGTTAGCCTTCATTAAGTACATTGACCATAATGATTATAATCTCCATTTTACCTATTCCATACATGCAACACAGATCGATTTCCTTGATCTAACCTTGTATGTGGAACAAGGTCAATTACATTCAAAAACCTTCTTTAAGCCAACTGATTGCAATACTGCCATTAACAGTAAGAGTTGACATCATCCCTTATGGCTAGATAATGTTCCTAAGGGACAAATGACCTAAGAATGTTTGATGAACAATCCAAGTTAATAAAAGCTAGGTATATTAATAAGGGGTATAATTCCAAAAGAATGGATAGAGATGAAATAGTGGTAAGGAATTTAGATAGACCGTAACTTCTTATAGATAACAAAAATAATAATAAAAATAAAAACAGAAAACGAGTTAGGCAAAATAAGTTTGAATATGCTTTTGTAACCCAATATAATGTCCATGCAAAAAAGATTGAAAAGGTGCGGAAAAAAAACACTGGCATATCCTCCAAAATGACGACATCTTAGGTTACGATCATCCCTGACCGTCCGGTTATGATTTTTAAAAAAGCAGATCACCTCAAAAATAAATTAGCTCCAAGTTTGCTTCCAGATGGTAAAAATATGAACCAAAGAACGAGAATGTCAAAAAATGAAAAGCAGAGAGGGGTTGTGGTAACTTCTCAACATGTGTACACCAAAAGAGTGTTACAAAGAAATGTATTGGTACTTACACTCAGAAGGAATACAAAATTAAAAAGTTTATACAATGTTCGTCTTCTTACATCATTTACATGCTACAATGTGGCTGTGGGGCCCAATATGTAGGCAGAACAACACGCAAATGACATTTAAGAATATGAGAACATTTCAATAATATACGAAAAAGGAAGACTGACCACAGTGTCCCCAGACACTGTAATACATGTCCATTTTTTTAGTGCCATCATTTTATAGCCATAGGAATAGATCAGATGGCAAAAAAGAAGCCCATTGGATTTTTAATTTAAAAACCCTTTAGTCAGGTCTTAATATAGATATGGATTTGGCTGGGTTAATTTAATTCTTAATAAATTTTTATCTATCTAATTTTGCTTATTATAACATTATGTATGTATGGATTGTCAACGGACATCTTCTGGGGCTTTTTCTTTTTTTTTATATTATATATTGTAATTTTTATATATACATATTTTTCTATTTTGTATTCATTATTATTTTGTATTTTTATTATTTACATTTATTTTTATCTATATTCATTCTTATTTCATTTTATTTATTATCCATTTTTAATGTATTTTTGAAGTTTTTTCTATATTTAGATACACACACACACACACATATATATATATATATATATATATATATATATATATTTTGGCTTTATCCCCCGGGACGCGAACGCCAGCTGATCGGAAAGTCTGAAATTAAGAAGCATATATAAATAAGAACTTGGACAATGTCCCAGATCCCTGAGGAAGTCCACAACCTGGAGGAAACGCGTTGGATACTATTTGTGGGACTTTTATTTGATTTTACTGTTCCTTTTTTTTCTGTCCCTTTTGTTGGGCTACTGTTTGCTGTTCCACCTACCTTTTGCAGTGCACTGTTCCACTTTGGGTGGAGACAAGCCTGAACATATTGCCCCCTTGTAAGTGCAATTTTAAGCATTAAAGTGTATGGTTTTACTTTATTACGCTATTGGCTTTCCAGACGTCTTGTGAGTTTTCTAACTTCCCCCTCCCTTATTCCCCTTTTCTTCTGTGCTGTATAACGCTATGTGCAGTTTTTTTTCTCTTATAGATATTGTATTATCAGGTGGTATTCATTCTCTTTAGTGTGGAGCTTTTCCCCTTATACTGTGTATAAGTACTTGTTTTATTTTGGTTTAGTGGTGTTGTGAGGTTCACCATAATAGCTAATTTTTCACCTATACACCTCAGACTCAGACTTATGTTTTTTTACACCTTATAATCTACAGCCAACTTCAGCCTTTATGCAATTGTTACTTTACGGTCCAGGACTAGCTCCAGTTAGCTATTTAGAAAGGCTATGATTCAGTTGAGGTTAATATATTTTTTTTACTGCATGGTAATGTTGTCCAGATTCTTTAAGTTTGATTCTTCATCCATGCGTGATATATCCTTATTTCTCAACTAGTGATAGGAGTTCCCCAAAGGGTCCGCGCACTAACAGCAGGTAGTACATCAAGAGTTGGCCATCTTAGCAACCCCAGAAGGTGACTGGCTGTGAGCTACGAGCTACCCGCTTAACCCGACGGCAGGTGTCTACTCTGCCCAATTACAGTGTGCAGGGAGAATGGAGGCAGTGAGGGAGCTGTAATCTTCATGATTTTCCAACACTGCTCCCTTGCGCAACCTGCGGTGATGCCGACATCACTAAACAGTATGCGAGGGAGCAGTGCTGGAAGAGCACGGAGATTGTACAAGCCCCACACTGGACCCCTGGGAAGTGATCCACTCCAGCTCTCCCAAAAAGTATGGTTGGGTGGACTTTTAATAACTTGCGAGTGCATTCAGTAGAAGATTTAGCTCTCTATTACCCCTTGAACAAACTAATTTTAGGAACCAACATGATTGTATTGTTAGGGGTGGACTAAGCATTCATTAACATACACACATTCTATGCACTAGATACAATCCACGTAACTTACCACCACGTGAGTTACAGGATTATGATATATATATATATATATAAATAAATACATTAAATGATTAGCAAGCTAACATATATTTAGCTGAGGTGTTAACAGGTACCAGAAATACAGTTAGAACAGCAGCAAGTGAGTTGGTATACATACATATATTTTTTTACATAATATATAGAAGTTGGGTTTTTTTCACAGTATAGATCCTTGACCCGCGTGAAAGACTAGACATCACCATTAGGTTATGAAAGACAATTTAAGAGACCCTAAATATTACAGTTCATTGTAGTGGTAAAAGTGCAACAAGGCTTTGTGTACATTTCTGTGGTATTCAGTCAAATCAATTTAGAGCGGTTTGACAGAAATCTGGCTACCCTTGTCCCACTTTATTGCGGTTCAGATAATGCAGAAGATACACTGGCTCATTATCTGTCCTAAGACATCGAACCTTAAACTGTAATCATAGGCTGCGAGCACCTACCACTCGCAGTTTATGAATTCCATTTAAATTTAAGCAGCTTTTGATCGGTACTGCCGGGCTGGGGTTTGGGTGTTGAGAAGAGACCCTGTTTTTGTCAACCCACTAGAAAACACTGACGGAAAGCTAGGGAACAGCATGCAAAAAAATGTTTTTTAAAAATGTTACACATACGATTTAGGAATTATAATGTTTATACCTTATTTCGGCAAAGAAAAGCCAAAAGGGTGCACCACTGTTCTTGTTTGCCACCACCCCCAACAACCGGAGCCTTCTCAAAACCCAGGACACTGACAAATCGTGCTGCTTGCCGTGGAGTGTCCAGGAGCCGCCCTGATCTGAGAGGACGAACATAGGAACACACTGGACGGTTTATCCAATTCTCATCCTAGGAGAAACAAAGAACGTATTATATAATATGACATAACATTTTGGGTAATTATTCAGTCAACCTCCTATTATAACCACAGACAGGTAAGCAATCAAATGTGGCATTGCACAATTTTTAAATAACATTTTACCACTAATATAATTTTATAATGTCATAGTCAGAGAATGTTTGGCTACAGCTGCATAAACAGCCTTTTTTTCCCCCTGTATTTTTGCAGTGCATGTTCAACATCACAGATATACATAGACATGTCATATTTCAACAGTATGGAGTGTTAGAGAGAATTAGTAATGTCAAGGTTACTGCGCTATTTTTAAAGTATAGATTGCAAGAAGAAGTAAGTTGCTTAGAATTCAATAAAGAAGGAATCATATAGCATGGTATAAAGCTTGTAAATGTTAATTAAACTAAAATATGAACTGGACACATGCAGGAGGGGAGTATCGGAGGCTTAGGTTTCTGCCTGCGTTGGCAATGTCCCATGAGGTGTAGAATGTAGAGACAGGACCCCAGGACTACATGCCCATCGAATTAACCCCTTTTAGCCTATACCCACAGGGTATACATAACTTGGAGGTGACTTGCCAGGGAGCTACACGCACGCTTGGTGAGGAGATGCCCGGCCACAGAAACCATGAGGAGTGGCTCAGAGGTGACTGTGGTGGTCTTTTCATGTAGCTTGGTACAGATGGTTGTATAGTGAGACTCAGCACTCCACGGCAGCGGCGGGCAGGACGTCGGTCCACAACTTGCTACCTCAGCTGGTAGTGCGGTTTCCGCGGCTTACGTCGCATTGATGCAGTCGAGTTAGGAGCCATCTTGCGGGTACTGCCATCATGATGAAGAGGTGCACTTTGTTTCCATGCAAAAGGTGAGCCAAGACCAACAGTCTGCAAACAGTCTGTCTATTTTTTCCAGGATTGAGGGCTTCATGTCTTGTGGTGTGAGTTCACAAGTGGCGTCCGCCATTGTGTAGGAGGCAGGTGGGCTGCAGCCTAGAGGGTACTGCTGGAAGGCTATCACCACAGCACAGGTAATGATTACCGGGATATCCCTCACTGGTAGGGGGGGAAAGAGTGGGGAGACCACGAGCTGTCTTGTTGCCAGAAGGTAGAGGGATCAGCCGCTTCCCTGCCCTTGTCCGTGAGTAGGCCCCTGCTAGGCCGCAGGTCAGTCCCCAACGAGATCCGAAGAGCTTGGCCAGAGGAACAGCTAGAACAGCCACCGAGGGGTCCACCCGGTTACCGACCAGCGTTGGCTGCCTGAAGTCTGCAACTCTGGACCGCTAGTTGTCGATTTAGGCAAGTTTTTTATTTTTATTCCCTGGACTGATCAACACAGCAGTCAGGCTTCGCCCTGCATAAAAAGACTTAACTCCTAAACAGCTGAGAATTGAGCAGTGTGCACCATAACTGCATCATTAGGCTAAACTTGTTTTAGTGTATCCCTTTAAATTTTAAAATCCAAATTTAATATAGATTATGTAGATAATTCATATTAGCAAAGCTATTTTCTGAATACAATACTATAAATGCCAACCTGTGCAAATATCTTCACAAGCCTTGTGTTATGTGAAGGTCGAATTTGTAAGTATTCTCTCCACCACTGTTTAGCATAGACCAGAAATAGCCTCTCCTTCTCTGCCGTTTTCTGACGTTCTATGGAAAGCTGCCAGAGGGGGACAAAATGAAAAGTCATTCGCTCTGCAAATTTCGATGCAGGAACAAAGTGCAGACATGCAGGAGTGTTATTTAAAATTAACTTTTAAATAGTGACATTATGTAAATTCAAAGAGTAAACCTAGAAACTAGAAACAAGTGTGTGATTCAGATATCGTCTTGATTAGAGGCAATGGAGGTACTGCCTATTAGTTGCGGAATTTTAGTATTTCAAAAAGGGCAGTCCAAGAACCTAATCAGGTTCTCCAATAATCTAGTGCCCAGAGCCTCTTCCTGTGCCTCTCTGCAGAGAATGGATATCCTTGGGGTGCCATGGATTTTCTGTTTGTCAAACTGCTTACAAATAGATTAATAAAAAAACTAAAGCCAGTGTCTAACTCTGCAAGCATCATTCGCAGTACAAAAAGCTTTAGTGGTGATAGTGCTTACAGTGTCCTTTTAAAGAAATCAGTTTCTGTGGAATAAGTCAACTTGCAATTGGAAGACGAACAAAGGCCCTTTACCTGAGTTTTAACGATTTCCTGAGATAGAATCTTGCTTAATGGCGGATACAGCTCAAGTTTCACATTCAAAACGCCAACGGAAACTTTGCATTCGGCTCCTGGGAACCAAAAACATTTTTTAGCATGAGGGCTATAGAGTTTTGGGATTCAAATACAAAAAACAAATGAAAAAAACCTATATACAGACCGAGTCATCACCAGGACAAGGAAACTGGAAAACACTCAACACCCCATATAGTATTACATAAATTTTACAATAATAAAAAATCCACAAAGAAGACTTATTAGATTTTACTGAAATGAAATGCCTTTCAAATAGATACAACAACTTAATTAAAAGGAATATATAGCTGTAAAATGTGTTTTCGCAGCATTAACGGAAGTGAATTTGAGAGTTATTGATGCTTCTGGAGGGCTCAAAGAAAAATGCTGTATGTCAGCATGTGCCCATTTTCTTCAGCAGTGCAGTATGTACACACTACAAGCTAATGGGACATCTAGCACCAAAACAATTTTAGCTTCATTAACCCCTTAAGGACCAAACTTCTGGAATAAAAGGGAATCATGACATGTCACACATGTCATGTGTCCTTAAGGGGTTAAAGGAACTTTACAGGCACCAAAACATCTTAAGCTTTACAGTCTTAATGCTCAATTCTCTGCCATTTAGTTAAATAACGTTTGTTTCTGTTTATTCTGACCTAGCCACATCTACCCTGGCTGTGATTTTGCACAATGAACAAAAAAACAAAAACAAAAAAAGTTACAGTTCAGTTAGATGTTAATTTGCTTTATATGTTTTTTATCGCCTGCTCTGTAATTTGAAATTTACTCAAACACAGGAGGATTCGGCAAGGTCTAGAATGCAATTAACAGAGCAGGAGATAAGAAATTCTAAATTAAACATTCTTTACAGTAAGCGTTTAGGAAGGCTGTGTGAGTCACATGCAGGGAGGTGGGACTAGGGCTGCATAATCAAAGTGATTTAACTCCTAGATGGCAGAGAATTGAGCAGTGCACCTTCAGGGACATGATCTATACACTAGAACTGTTTCATTAAGCTAAAGTTATTTTTGTGCCCATAGTGTACCTTTAATGGAGCAGTTTTAGTTTATAGTATAGAATAGATCATCCCCCTGCAGTCTCACTACACAATTTCTCTGCCATTTACAAGTTAAATCACTTTGTGTAGGCAGCTCTAATTACACTGCACCTGGATTTTACTCACACAGACAATATAAAAAAAAATGGGTTCATTTTCATTTAGATGTTAAACCTTAATTTAGAAGTTTTTACCTCCTGGACTGTAAATTAATTTTGCATGTATCTCCTGCTTTGTTAATAACCTCCTAGACATAGCAGGAGCCTCATGTGTGTGATTAAAGTAAAATGACAGACCAGGAGTTATTAACTTCTAAAATAAGTTAACATCTGTTTAAAAATAAAACCATTTTTTTTATGCAGGCTGTGTGAGTCACAGGCAGTGGAAGTGTGACTAGAGCTGCATAAAAAGAAAGAAAAGTGATTTAACGTCTAAATGGCAGAAAAGGAATCAATACAACTGCAGGGGCAAGATCTATAAATCAAAAAAGCTTCATAGAGCCAACGTTGTTTTGGTGCTTAAAGTATCCATTTAAGTTATTTACATACTTAACCAGCTTTTCCCGGCAAAGCATGCAAATTTAATTTTTTTCAATCATTTTAGCGCAAGCTAAAGCAAACTTCTAATTAGCAATTAGAATGTGTCAAAATGGAGGAAGCGACCGTTCCACTTAACTGCTCTGTTTAGGGCAGTCATGGCCACTGCTTGATTTAAAACAGAATCCAACACCAAACCAGCTTTACTTAGACTGAAATCTATTTATTTAATTGCTTTCATTGGTTTACATAGATATGTCATTGCCTTTGGCAATTGAATAACTGAATCTATAAGAGCAAAACAGTCGGCACAAACAGTATGCTCAGTATTATTATTACTGGTATTTATAAAAATCGCCAACATATTCTGCAGCGCTGTACAATTGGGTGGGGAAGAGTACAATGTACACAGATCAATAGAAAAGACAAAGATGGCCTTATCCGTGAGCTGATATCTAGCGATTGAAGCTCTTTTATACAAACTGCTTAGTTATATAGCCCGTGAGCTTACAATCTAAAGGTTAAAATGGGGATTTGAGACAAATGGTAGATGGGGACATCTAGAGGTGATGAGAGAAAATTAAAGGCAAGTTGCAACTGTGGAGATAATTAGGTACAAGATTTCAAACAGCTGGAAGAGCATACTATACATTTTAAAGAAACCTTGCGTGTGCTGGAGGATGGGTGGACAGTCGGGAACTACTTAGAGATAATGAAGAAATTCAGTATTAGGCCTAAGAAACAGGGATGGAGATTGGGCACTTTCATTTAGTTATATTAAGGTATTTACAGTGACGAGGGGGCAAAGGTTGCACAGGGGACTGTGTTGATTTCATTAAGGCAAAAGAAACATGATCTGCAAAGTGAGCTAATGAGTATTTTAAATATATTTATGGTGCGCAAACTTGTACAATGAAATAGAAAGGACAAGCAAAGTGGAGAGAAGACAAACATTGGAGATACCCAGGTCGGCAGGCACCTTCCTTATGAACTGTGAGCACACACCGATAATCTACAGATTAAAATAACTGGAGAAAGTGTTTCTTGTAGAAACTTCTTTTCTTGTGGAAAACGTGTAATTTCACGTTACAGAGTGCCACTAGCACATCTTTTTTACTATTACAGCAACAAATGATTCTCACCAACTCCCAGGAGCTCCACGGCCAGGCTTGTTGTCCCAGTTTCTGATTCGAGAACAGAGCGCCATTCGAGAAAGTGGGATGCAACTAAAGTGGTTTCACCAGTGGTGTCCAACTTGATCAGTATCAACTGCACAGGATCACAGATTGACAGCATGGTTGTTGCATCTGCCATTCGGCTCCCATCACCTAAGAGAGTATTAAATGTCAGTGAGTAGTAAGGACAGATTAATCAGCAAATGCACAGAAACAAAAAGAATGAAGCTTACACCCAAATCAAGTAGGGAGTAATCACCTTAACAAAATGTCATCAGATCATGTACAGAAAAGAAGCAGATCTGTAAAATATTGCCAGTTTGACACTTTTTGCCTATAAATATTCCCTCTTATAAAGCAAGATTCATGTGCTCTGAAGGATTACATTGTTAATGCATGAAAATAAAGAATAACACCCAAACTCATTTGTGTGATTTCTCTACAAATTAGATGGCAAATACAGCAAATCAGAGGATTTATTTCATAAACCTCCAAACAGTAAAACGGTTAGTTAAAAGTCACAAAAGAACAACATACCTAGGTTGTCTTTATGAACTTCTAGCAAGAAGCCATCTTGAAAGTCTGGTTCACAGGCGCATGGTACAGGTTTGGAGCGAAAACGTTGGTTCCTAAAGTGCAAACAGATTGTGAATGTGGAGCAAGCCTGTCCTGGAAGAGGCTCTGGTTCTTGAAGATGCTCCAGAAAAGCTTTTCCACCCAGGATTTGAAGGTGAAGATATCTCCGCATTGGGTCAATATTAGCTACCATGGTAAAAAGAAGAAACAAAAATATAAAGGAGCATTAAAAGGATGATAAATGTAAAGTTCAGTTTAATCAAATTAAAAGTGAGTAATTCTAATAAATATGATGAACTGGTGAATGGAGAAAAATTTATTTATGTTGAATAGGAAATGGGTAGATTAATGAAAGCTGCCAAAGTAGATTAATACTTCTAAAACAGCTAGGTGTTTAACTTTTGGACAACCCTGCTTTATGGCTACATATAACTTAGAAATGGCTTTATATGGTGGTCTTCTAAAGAGTGTGGCATACATAAGAAGCTACAGAATCAAATGCATTTTTAAAAAAGTTATGCAATTATTAATGCCACTCTGAAAAAGAGCGGAGATTCAGTTAAAGTTCAACTATAGGCACCCAGACCACTTCAGCTCAATGAAGTGGTATGGGTGCCAGGTCCATCTAGTGTTAACCCTGCAGCTGTAAACATAGCCGTTTCAGAGAAACGGCTATGTTTACACTAGGGTTAATCCAGCCTCTAGTGGCTGTCTCAGTGAAAATCACAGTGAGACGCTGGACGTCCACAGGAAAGCATTGAGAAATGCTTTCCTATGGACTGTTTGAAAGCGTGCGTGGCTCTTGCCGCGCATGCACATTCAGCACTGACGTCGGCAGGAGGAGAGTTCCCCAGCACTGAGGGAGTCCGGTGCTGGAGAATGGTAAGTGTTTAACCCCTTCTGCCCTGTGGCAGTGGGACCCTGAGGGTGGGGGGGGACCTAAAGACCCTATGGTGCCAGGAAAACGAGTTTGTTTTCCTGGCACTATAGTGGTCCTTGAAGAATGCAACTTTGCTTACTTTTTTTCAGTGTTCTTTGTTCTGTATCGATGAAATGTGTTGCTGGTTTTGGCGTGGAGGTAAAGTTCCTAGAAATGTGTTCCTAAAATGGTAAAAAAAAAAAAAAAACATGAGCTGCGCAAGTCAAAACAAAATGGACAGTTAGTCAATGCAAATAGAAAAATTAAAAATAAAACAAAACACATTCAATTATGACACCGTGCACTAAAGACAATGTCTAGTCAACAACAAAACTAGTTCAACTCAACAATCATACAATTACTTAGCAGCTTTGCAGGTATTCTTTTGTCAGGTATATTTTTATTCATTTCTGAGGAAAGGTTACACTTCGGATCCTTCTTTTGGAATCACAGTGGCATAGGTTAACATTGTATTTGTATAATAAAATTCTTAATAAAGATGCTTCATATATCAGGTTTTTTTAAATCTGTGCTCTCAGATGACTAATCTGTATACCCTTATACTTGCTATCCCTTATGGAGACTTTGTAAACACTATGTGGTGTGCTACTTAGTATTTGTAAACTGTTTATGGTTTTATTCCAGGGTAGGATACGTGGTAGGGGGATTCGGTGCTTGGAAACTTAAAAAAAAAAAAAAAAAAATTACAAAAAATGTAATATACCGGTAATTTAAAAAATTACCCATCATGCTAATTTCTCCCATAAGAGATAATTTCTCCAACAGTTTAGCAGTGAATGGCCACTGCTATAGGTGTGTAGGAGCCTCAGCAAATATTACTCATTGATTTTTGCACTGTTCGGTTGTAAATAACTTTTTTTGGGCATAAAAATATTTTTCCAAGCACCGAATCCCCCTACCACAGATCCTACACTGGAATAAAATAATTTTGGTATTCTCCTATTACAACCTCACCGCAAATTATTATTTTATTTTGCTTGATGATGTCAGGAAGACTCTCCTTCAAACATGCACGGATTCTTCACCCCCTTCTCTTTACATAGAAGCTCCTAAAAGACTCTTGTTTACAGATGTAGCACCAGAGCTACTCCCCTATTGAATAAGTGTACAAGGCAGAATGTCATTACAACCATGTATTACTTTTACCTCATTAAAACGTAGTTCATTTACAACGTCCTCAATCACTCCCCGCTGTCTTAAGGCCATCATTAAATCTTCTTCTGACAAGTGTTGACTGTCCGTCTTGAACTCATCCTTCAATGTTTCAGCCAAAACTGCTCGTATTTTACCATGCACATCCATCTAAATAAATTAAAGAGAAAGGTGTTAAATAGGAAAGCTCTATTATTATAACATAAAGGAAAGGGAAATACTGATATGGCAGGAATTGTGGGCTTCCCACTGGATTTTGCTCCAGAAGTTATGTTATTGTATTGCGATTCCACTCTTATTTCCAAATACTGTACAATCATTATCTTTTTAAAAGGACACTATAGGAACCAAACAACTGTAGCTTAATGAAGCAGTTTTGGTGTATAGCTCATGCCCCTGCAGTCTCACTACTCAATTCTCAGCAATTTTGGATTTAAATCACTTTGTTTATACAGCCCTGTATGTTACTTGCACAGCCTTCCTAAACACTTCCTGAAAAAGAACCTATATATTCTAGGTGCCTGTATTTAATCCAGAATTTCTTATCTTCTGCTTTGTGAATTGCCTCCTAGACACTGCACTAGCCCACGGTGTGTGATTAAAGTTCATTTTAAAGAGCAGGAGATAAAAACTTCTAAAACAAGTTAACATAGGACTGAAAATGAGAACTTTTTCTCCATGCAGTTTGTGTGAGTCACAGCCAGGTGAGGGGTGGCTAGGGCTGTATAAACAGAAACACAAATGATTTTACTCCCAAATGGAAGAGAATGGAGCAGTGAGATTGCAGGGTCACGATCTATACAGAAAAACTGTGACATTAAGCTAAAATTGTGATGCCTGTAGTATCCCTTTAGGCATTTTCTCTATGCAGCAAAGTCATTTCTCCCCTTTTCTAGACAGCTACACAGCAGTGAAATAACAGTGAGGAGGACATTAGGGCTGTGGAGAAGATGACCATTTCACTGTAGGATAGAATCAGGAAATATACAGTAATGTGGTTTGCATGGACTGAATACTTTATAGGCGTCCAGAAAGAATAGAATAGAATTTGAAATTAAGAACTAGGGTATAAAGAATAGAGGTCATGGAAAAAGGACAACGTAGTGCAATGGAAGAATGTAGGACATGTTGTAAATTGGGTGGTCTTGTTTTCCCCAATTGAGTGGGTACATTACAGTCTTTGACAACACTCCTTACCCCATGCTCTTTTTCTTTTATTCTCTCCAACATATGGAGAGAGAGAGCTGTATTTATTAGACCATTTTTTTAAATTTCTTTTTTATTCTTTATTTTTCGTTGTGCAAGTAATAACAATACATTTTACACTGCCACGACAGCATATGTAAGCATAGTTTTGACACGTTTGTACATTTGTATGACAGTTTGGTCTCTGCACAATTTTTTAATTTATAAAGATATACAAGCTGTTATCACACGTTTGCTGCAGGTCTCGACATATTTTAGCATTCAACTTTTCACATAGAAGAAAGATAATAGATGCGACTTGCATAAAATAATGATTAGAACTCTACTTAACACGTTGAGGTTATAAGGGATTAAGTCCCAGGCTGTAGGCCTCTATGCGTTCTGCCAGTAGGGTAATATATTAGCTAGAGCATAATGGGCATAGGTGGAGCATAAATGTTGGGAAGGCTGTATTTTTCGGGAATTCACACTTTTTTATGTTTTTTACACATGCTTAACTAAACAGATTGGTTGATGAATTGAGATGATCTAGGTTACCATTAGATATACTAACGATTAGTTGTCAATACTATTCTGCTGTGCTGTTATAGTCATAGTATATAGGCACAAATTGCGTACTAGCAGTGTCTGGCAGAGATAGTGTATATCAAAGTTGAACTATGTTTTTTTTTAAATTCTTTATTTTATTTGTGCATAGAAAAACATAACTTAATTACATTGCCACAACAGCATGTATGCATAAACAATATGTCGTAGTGTTGCCATAGTGAGGCGTTCAGAGGTTTCTGCACCTTTTTTTTTTTATATATATATATGAACATTGCTTAACAGGTTGTTTGTTCTGTTCAGCTCAGCTGAATAAGAGGAATACAGGATTGACCATAAAACATGAATAAACAAAAACAATTTAAATGACCAGAAGAGTAGTTCTAGGTTTTAAATAATGTGACCGCTATTGCCCTGCTTGACCAGGCGAGCGCGGTGTGTTTATCTGTGAATGTGAGCTAGGTTAATGCTAGCCTGGTACAGGATGGGTCCACAGTAGTTATATATCTTAAAACTGCTTTACCAGATAGGGAAGCGAGAAAGCATGTACTTTGCCCTGCCTTTCAGGGCGTGTAGGTTACGCTAAGGGCTTGAGGGAAGTGTTTCGATCCAGCATACTAACTATGCCGGTGATAAACGGTCAAGTTCTATGCTGAGGCTGTAGTGGGTCGAGGACATAGCAAGTGGGTGGGGGGGTAGTCCCGTGGCTGGTTTGCTTGGGCACTACGTAAGGCCAAGAGGGACATGTTACCTCTATGTGCTATGCACCTTGCACGGTTCGGTAACTGAGAGTGGCGGGTCAACATCGAGCTATTTACAGAGATTGCCTAACAAAAGAGGTTACAACATACAAACAGTGTGTAGGCTTAATAGAGTCGTGAAACTGTGCCTTTTGAGTGGTTCTGCATGGCTTAGGTCCCTGAGCTCTCTGTGTGAGTGAGTGCCTGCTTGGGGTTTACAGCTTGCGGTACCATCGCTGATTGTGGAATTACCCGTCTATGCGGCAGCGGTCTTGCTCCAAAACCGTTGTGTCACAAGGGTTATCTAGAGGCGGTCTTTCATATTAGGAGGCCTGCAAATTATGGACCGAAAAGTTAATATATGTACCTGTAGCGGGGCGCAAAGCTTAAGTAGAGGTCTGTGAGAAGGTACTGTGAGTTCCACTAAGTTAACGGGCCAACATAACAAGCCTGCTCCCTGGTAAACAGCCTAAGAGGTATCAGATATGCTGAGGAGTGGTCGGGAGAGAAGGCTCAAATATTAAACATATGCAACGTGGTGTCGGGTAGATTCTGAAAACAAATGTACAACAAAGCAAATAGCAATAATAAAACAAATTTCAAGAGAGAGTTTAAGTCTTTGGGCGTGCAATCAGTTACAATTCCCCAATAGCTTCAGGTGTCTCGTTTTGCAACCAGATAGGTAGGTATCCGAGGTGAAGGCCATAGATGTCGTGCAATCGATGTTCCAGGTGAGCTTTATGAGGTGGTCTCCGACTAGGACTGCGTTCGCATTAGACCACTAAGTCCAAAGGACCACAGCAAAGTGAGAGGTGATGAGCTTTAAGTCCATCTGTGGTCTCAACGAGAGTTCATCGATATTGCTGTTTGGGGGGAGGTTCTCGGGACAAATGTCTCGGAGGTGGCCGGATTCCACGTATGGGAGTTGGAGGGCTTGTCAGGCTGCAGTATGGCGTCTTGAGGGAAGCCTCATGCCGCCAGGTGCTTTTTTGCCTCTGGTAGGTCAGTTATTAGATATGTGTCAGTCCCGTGTAGCACTTGTAGTTTGCAGGGTGGGCGCCATTGGTATTGTATGTTATGTGCGCGGAGTAAGGTGGCGAGTGGCCTGAGGGTTGCGCGCCATTGCATTGTTCCCCTAGATAAGTCCGTATAAAACGAAAGGGACATGTCCTCAAAGGCATAAGGTGTGTTTCCCCTGGTGGCTGCCATTATTGCCATTTTATCTTGGCGTTTATGGAATTTAACGATGATGTCCCTGGGTGCTGCCTTTGGGGCTGTCGTGGGTTTGGGTAGACGGAATGCGCCATCTATGCTTATGCCCTTGGCTTGTCTCGCAGGGAGAATCGTGCTTACCAGTCGTCGAATGAGATGAGGCATCTGAGACTGAGTCCGCTACACCCCGAATCTTGAGGTTTTGGGCCCGCCGCGTGTCTTCCATTGCCGCCATTTTGTGCTCTGCTTGTATGTACTGCTGTCGTAGAGTAGCGACATCCTTCTGGATAGCGGTAAGTTGCTGTATGTGGCTCATTGTATCTCGTTCGACGACATCCACACGGTCCGACAGGCCTTGGATGTCTCTCTTCATTTCCGCCATGTCGGCCTGGATGCCCCGTCGGAGCTCCGCCAACAGTTCCCTCATCTCCACTTTCGTGACCGGTGTTGCATCCGCCTGTGCCTTGGGCAGTGTCGGCTGTTTCGAGGCAGGTAAGGCCACCTCTTCTTGGTCCGAGAATGGGTGGTCAGAATTTGTGAAGTCGTCCACATAGCCAGTGTAGTCCGCCATGTTGGGCTCCAGGGCTCCCTGCGCTCTCCGCCACAGGTCCCCGATGGTTGCGCCCGGGCGTGTTCCGTCCGATTTAAGTTTTTTGCTCTTCTTCCCCATGCTGTCTAGGGTGTTGGGGCTATCTGCTTGTTTCGAGCGATTTTAGGGGTGATATATCGTAGTTTTGTGGATATAAGCTTGTAAAAACACGGAGCTCGCTGGAGTTGCGACCGCTCTGTTCGGCTGTTGGCTCCGCCCCCAAAGTTGAACTATGTTTTAACAAGCTGGGAGACATTATATAGCATATACCTTTACGAAGACTTGCCTATGTTGTATAGACATATTTCTATTCCCTCTAGGCCTAGCTTGCCCTGCTGTGTCTTGAGTTAACCGAGTATTGGGTTGCTAGAAGCAAGGTTCAACAGGAATAACGTTATACTAGCAGGTTAGTGCTGGCATGGGAGTATAGTCTAAGGCAAATAAGATTAATACAGTAAATAAGTGAGCAGAACTTACATAGATAGCTATATATCAACACGAATAACATGTTTACCGAATTGTTTGCGGGCTGGGTTTCTCATATGTACGGTGTCGTGTGAGTGCCTGTCTCTCTGGGACTGTGGTGAGTGCCTCGGGGGGTTGTCTAATGGCTTCACAGAGCAAGCATTTGGCATATAGGGCTTGTTTGGGTGGGTGCTGGTGTTTACTGAGGCTTTGGGTTAATGTGTAAGGAGGTCAGTTACATGACTCCGGGGTGTATATGGCGTGTGGTGGGGCTTAAAGTGGCCTGCGCTCAGGTGTCGCTGCCAGCAGGGAGGTCGTCCTCTACAGAGCCATCTCGTGTTTCGTCTAGGGTTCACCCTTGTTATCGTGTTGCGGTAAGTGTTTGGCTGTGTTTGGGAAGCTGGTATGTGCCGCTGGCAGGGTTATTGTCCGACACTTGGTTATCCCTGGTTGGTGACCTTATTTATGCGCTAGTACAAGTGTAAGGGAAGGGGGGTAGCTCAAGGAAGGCTAGCCTGTGCTGTGTTCAGTGAGGCCCTGGCAAGGAGGGTGCACAACTTGGTAGAGTGTCCAGTGCCTCAACAAGGCTTAGTGATGACAGACTCTGTGGTTCAGTCCTCTGAGTCTGCAACGGATGCGTGGGGACCTCTTCGCGGTTCAAACGGGGTGATGTTGTCCACATCCCATTGCTGTCTCCGAGGGCTGCCTCTCCCTGGTTCCACCTGTGTAGCGATACCCTGTTGGGTTAGGAACCTTTGGCCCTCTGCTGGCGAGTGTAGCTTGTGGACTGTTCCCTCTAAGGTGACCAGTAGGGAGCGTGGTGTGCCCCAGTGGTACAGGATCTTCTTCTGTCGTAGGACGCTGGTGACCTGGCGCATCGTTTGTCTCCATAGCATGGTAGTCCTGGAGAGATCGTTATAGAATGTCAGAGTATGTTGTTCGAAGGAAAGGGATGGTGTTTCCCTGACCGCTGACATGATTGCTGTTTTATCCAGTTGTGTAACAAGTTGAACTATGACATCGCTGTGTGTTTGCTGGGGCAGTCTGCCCTGCCTGCTGGTTCTGTATATGTTGTCCACCAGGATGCTTCTAGCTTGCTTGTGGGGAAGTATATGCTGCAGTAAGCGTCTTATGAATTGTGGCAGTTCTGTTCTCTCCACCGTGTTAGGGATGCCTCTGATCTTAATATGTCTGCTGCGACTGCGATCTTCACATTCAGCCAGTTTTTGTGTCATGGTGGCTTGGGAGTCTGTTAGTTTGTTCTGTTTTGCGGCAAGTAAGGCCTGCTCAGCCTTAAGGTGTGTGGATGTCTCCTCTGTGGCTTTAATACGCCCAGTGAGCGTGAGCATGCCTTCGCGCAGTATCGCTAAATCTGCCTGGAATATCTTGCGGATGTCCCGCAAGAGCAGTGTTTTTATATCACCTTTTGTAGCTGGGATGTTGTTCTCCTCATCGGAGGATTCGTTGTGTAGGCCCCCGGCTGGGGTGATCTCATCTAGTGCGTCCAGAGAGGGCTTCTCCTCGGACGACGAGATCCCTGTTTGCTGGTCCGCCATCTTGGGCGCCATGCGCTGGAGGCCTCCCTGCATATAATCGCCGATATTTCGGGAACCTGAGGCCAGGGCTGTTTTGTTCTTCTTGGCCCATTTCCCCATTATGTTGTGGGGGTGTATAGTCAGTAAACCGTTGGTGTAACACCCGGTTCGCTGCGGTTATTGGGCTTAGTAGCACGGAGCTTCAGCTCTGCACGTCTGCTTGGTTTGCTGGTCGGCTCCGCCCCCCAGACCATTTTTATTTTTAAATTCTCTATTTTTGACAAACCAGGCATTGCAACAAGAAGTACATGTACATAAAGTGGCATGAAGTGTCGTAGACATAGATGTTGGAATACATACTAATGACAATGGACAGCGACTATCATTCTAATTCCCAGTAAATTAGTGTAAATATGTCAACATTCAGAGTAATAAAAAGAGGGGGGAAAAGGGTATGGAGAGGAATATTGGAGGGGTGAGGGGAAAATGCCAGGGGGAAGTGTGGTGTCCAAAGGATATTTACATTCTGTCTTTTTATAATCCCTTGTTTGTTATCCACTGTTGCCATGTTTTGTTGAAAAAAGTTTTAGAGTGGGGAACTTTTGCCATCAGTTTATCCATAAGATATATGTCCCCTATATTCCACCTCTGCTAACCCAGGGACTTTCATTTTCAACCATGCTTGACTCAGAGCCTTTCTGGCCACTAGGGATATCTTATTAATGAATAGACCATGTTTAAACAAATGTGATGAGATGCTTTGTAGTCTCCAAGTAAACCAGGGAGGACGCGTAGAGCACAGGTGTAGGGAGGGTATGTGTGAATGTGTAACTATTTTCTTTAACCCCTTAAGGACCAAACTTCTGGAATAAAAGGGAATCGGAACATGCCACACATGTCATGTGTCCTTAAGGGGTTAATGTACCTGTCACAAAACAGCCATCTGAGCACTGATTTTATATAGCGCCATCAGATTCCATAGCGCTGTACAATGGGTGGACTAACAGACATGTAATTGAAACCAGACAACTGGACGTACAGGAATAGAGAGGTGGAGAGCCCTGCTCAACGAGCTTACATTCTAGAGGATCTCAAGACATTTTCAACATGTTTGTGTTGTATAACAATATGGTGGGTTTTGTGCAAAGAAAAATTACTAATATGTAAATGCAGATACTTATTAGTAGTATTACATTCGCCAACAGTAGACAGACAAATGTGTGGTTTGCTTAGCAGCCAATAAATAGAATTGTGTTTTATGAACAGATCCTACTAAAAGTAAAAAACAAAACAAAAAACACTCACAGACAGAAAGATAGGAGCTGCAATGATTGTGGGTTTGTGGGTGTTGCACTACTATAACACCCACTCTCTAAGCCAACTTTCTCTCATCCTCCCCAAGACACCAACTTTGCTGGCTTCTTTTCCAAAGCTTTGGAGAAATAACCGAGTGACATTTGTCACTCCATTCCTATAGTATCTTAGCAAGTTTAAAACATGCTTGCTGGTAGGATATTAGAACAACTACATCTCATGCGCTGTAGTTGCTGTGTCAAAAAGCAGGACAACAACCCCTGGGAATGTATTTACAAAACAACTTTGTTGAATATGGCAATAAATCCAGTCACTAGTTAATTCTGTTTTATGATTAAAATGTTTTCCATTTATAATTTACAGTCCACAGTAAGAATCGAACAAGAGGACTTTACTGAATTTGTTGTATGGAGTGTTACTGTTGCTTGCATTTAATTTAATTTTATTTATTTTTTACTCCACATAAAGCTTGTCACAAATGAAATCCCAAATTGGATTTTTTTTCTCCCTATTTTTATTTACTAAAATTAAACTATGACCATAAATATTTGCTCACCATGCAGTCTATACTATTTTCTGTATGAGCAAGCATTTAGACATAAACCAGTAAGCAGTTTTCCCTACATTAACTTACCCGGGTCAGTTGCTCATGGATGATTTGTTTCAGTTCAGTTGCTTTCTCAGGAGACAGAGACATTTTGCGTTAAGAGAGTATTCTAATTTTAGGACATGGATTTACACATAACAGTAATCTCTCATTGTCATTGAAACCTGTAGAAGTAAAACACACTATGAGTTACTATAGGCACTAGATATTTACACTGGTGTTCTTTTAATTTAATTTTTATTTTTTTTTATTATTCCAACCACAGTTTCACATATCCAGCAAATGTTCCTAATTAAAGTGGCTCTGTCACCTAAAACTAACCTCTCTTAATATGTTTCCTCATCTTCCACAATCTGTTCTTATTTTCTTAATATCTGAATTTTCTTTAAAAAAAAAAAACACATGACAAAGTAGGGATTACATTATCTAATACAGTTTTCCTACTCTTGACAAATATGACAGAAGGGTAGAGCTTAAACAAGCTCCACTTCCTTTGTTACAGAAAACTTTCCCGAATTGCTCACCTATCTGTCCTGTCCTTCCTCTGTTGTCTCACAAGATTTTCATGTGTCATTTCTACTGACTTGGGCTTTTTGTCCATTTGTTCAAAAGACGAATGAACAAATAACAAAATAAACGAAAAATGAATTGCTTGTTGGACTAAATTCTGTCTGTGCATTCGTTCTTTTGTTTTAGAGACAAGGTTTGAGTTATCGGCTTCTTTCTTTTTTATAGCGCCCATCCAGGGATTGGAGGCCTTCAGTTTAATAGCTTCCAGTCGCGGGGAAAGGGGTGACGCTAGTTAATTATTATATTAGTCGCCTGCCTGCTGTTAATTAGACATGCCCCTACCTGCAGGGGGGGGGGGGGGGGGGGGGGGGGGCAGGAGGGAGGATTTAACCATTTACAGTATTAGTAAAGTTGTCTGAAAGACCAAAATTAAGGAAAGAAATAGTCTTTCAGATTCTTACTAGATAGCTCCTTATTCCTTGAGGAATTGTCATAAGGATACCAAAAAGGAGTTATCTACTAAACAGCTCCCTAATTTGGTATCCTTAAATTTGGCAATCCCACAAGGATGCCAATTTGAGGAGTTATTAAGTAAACGGCTGCAGTTTCATTTCTCAGTTCTCTGCCATTTAGGAGTTAAATCACTTTTGGTTCTGTCCATGCAGCCCTAGTCACACCTCCCCTGAATGTGGCTGACACAGCCTGCAGGAAAAAGGTTGTGTGAGCTACATGCAGGTAGGTGTGAGTAGTTCTGCATAAACTGAAACAAAAGTCCTGGCTGGATGGCAGAGAATTGAGCAGTGACACTGCAGAGGCATGATCTATCAAGGATAGTGTCCCATAACTAAACTCCACATTGTGTCAAATTAGAATCCGAATAACAACATTTCATCAAATGTAACTAATCTAGAGAGACTCTCCAACTCGGCTATTGGCAGCACCTTGGTAACTTTTTACTTCCTTCTTTTTATTGCAAACTCAAAACAGTGAATAACCCTAATTTTAAATTTGTCAGTAAACCAAAGTAAATTCCAATGTTGATGCCAAAATAGCTAAACTGAACATAATACAGCATAGTTGGAGATATCTGACATTCACTTTGAATCCCTGGCAATATAAGCCCTGATAATAACCCAGCTTAGTCCCAGCCCTCTCCCATGTAAATAATCACTATATATACCTATATATCCTGGGTATCAGATGCACTATATATATATCTATATATTATTTATATTTCCTGGGTATCAGATGAGCCCCTACCTGTGTGTAGCTCCAGGTGGTGTCTGTTGTAAAGCCCGTTTCATACACTGTGTATCCCATCCCATAGAGCTGCCACTAACTCCCAGTAAACACACAGCACTGTGCTGTAACAAGCGGGAGGCCGGGCGGGAAGCTGTCCCCGGCGCTGCCTGACAATTTTTTTTTTACACAGGCAAATGAACGGGCAGCTAACTGTCACTACAGAACCGTGAAGGCCGCTGAGGGAAGGCCGGTGACGCACTTTGAGTGCGCCGTCGCCGCGGTGGGACGTCACATTGTGAAGCCAGTCATGCTGCTCCCGGCAGGTTCGGATCGGGCTATCCCGGCGGAGTGCACTCTGCTGCTGGTAATGTTAATTCTAGTGAGCAGCACACAAAGCCA
Organism: Pelobates fuscus; assembly: GCF_036172605.1. Classification (NCBI taxonomy): domain Eukaryota; kingdom Metazoa; phylum Chordata; class Amphibia; order Anura; family Pelobatidae; genus Pelobates; species Pelobates fuscus. The sequence goes on from NC_086320.1 coordinate 126,231,189, forward strand.
TACATGGCTATTGGCTAACATGGGAATTCTGTGCGATAATTCAATGTGAATTTCAGAATTTATGACAAACTGGGATGGCCTGGCATAACCCTTCCAGTTTGTTTATTGTTCATTTTAAATTCCTGGCCATTCACGTAATAAATAAATCAAATAAAGGGGGACCTAGCACAGGTCCCCCATGGTGGTGCATCTTCTAAAATAATTAAGAGGGGAGGACATAGTGTCCTCCTCCACCGTTCCCCTCCAAAGTGGGGGCTATTCAATGGAACCCATGATTGGTGGGTGGGGGCCCCAAGTAACAAAGGTGGGAGGGACCTATTCTCTCCCCCACCCATGAGCGGCGTGTGGGGGCCCTAAGTAACAAAAGGGGGACAGCTATCGTCTCTCTCCCGGCCCCCACCCATGAGCGGCGGGTGGGGGCCCTAAGTAACAAAAATGGACCTATTGTCTCCCCCTCCCCCCATCCATGAGCGGCGGCTGGGGGGCAAAAGTAACAATAGGGGGGGACCTATTGTTTCCCTCCCCCGTCCCTACCGGGATCGACCAATTATTAGTCCGGCCGATAATCTGTATTTTCAGCAATATTGGTATTGGCCAATAAAGATACCGATATTGCCGATAATGCAGACCAGGGCCGCCACCAGGGTCCTGGGGGGCCTAGCACACTCTTACTTACATTTACTTCAGCTCCCTGTCTAACTCTCGTGAGTCCCGCGGCTGTCAGAGCGTTGCCATAGGTTACCATGGCAACGTTCCGCGTGGCACGCAGGCTGCGAAAGTTAGACAAGGGAGCTGCTGAGAAGGTAGGTAAAAGTGTGCTGGGCCTCCTCTGCAGAGTCCGGACCACCAGGGAATGTGATCTCCCCCCCTTCCTGGCCAGGTAAGAAGCAGGGAGGAGGACTAAAACAAGATGTTAACACATTTCTTTAAAAAATTTGCACAAACACACACACTCTGCATTCATTATGTACACACACTACACAAACACACTGCATTCATTAAATACACACTAGACATACACACTACACAAACACACTCTGCATTCACTATATACACATTACACAAACACACACCCTGCATCCACTATACACACACTATACAAACACACTGCATTCACTATATACAGACAATTGGTCGTCGTCGTCGTCGCCCCCTTTGTTACTTAGGGCCCCCACCCGCCACTCATGGGTGGGCGCCGAAAGGGGGGAAGTCAATAGGTCTCCCCCTTCTATTGATACTTAGGGCCCACACCCGCCGCTCATGGGTGGGGGCCGGATGGAGACAATAGGTACCTCCTCCCCCCCTTTGTACTTAGGGCCCCACCCGCTGCTCAGGAAGTAAGTCAGAGCTGGTCAGGCGTAGGAAAAATACAAAAGACAAAGTAGTCCCTACTTTCTTATGTTTTAAAGAAAACTAGAGCAGATAGGACGAAACGCATAACAGATCATGAGAGAGGAAGAGAAGAGGAAGCAATTGGGGAAAGGTAAGTTCGGCATGACAGTGCCGCTTTAAGAAAGGTTTGAACACTTACCAGGGGTCCTGCCAGACGCACAATGCCACCTTTAATGAAGTTGTAAACTCTGCCACTGAGCTGTGGAATCATTAGCTTGTGCATCGATAGGCTTTGATCATATTTCCACAGCTCACTTGCTAACGCTCTCAGCCCATCACTGCCTGCTCATCATGAGTAAGCATAAGTACATTTTGTTACCTATACTGGTGACAGGTGGCCAGAGATAGGCTGAGATACTGTTTCCACAGCTCACTAGCCAAAGCTCCCCGCCTATTACTGGCTGCTCATCGTGTTTAAGCATAAGGACATTTTGTTACCTGTACTGGTGACAGGTGGCCAGTCATAGGTCGAGATTGTCAGCTAATGCTCTTAGCCTTGTCAGCTAGTGCTCTCACTGCTGCTCAAGCTAATGTTTCCCCATCAGTCCAAGGAGAAGAGGATTGGCTCTTGAGGACAATCCCTCTGTGTTAAACCATTTGAAAATGGTTTAACACTAGATGGTGATTACACCATACACTTTTAATTGAGTTAATGTGGTTTGATGCCCATAGTGTTCATAAAGAAGGACTGCAGGCTTAAAGTAACCTTTGATCTTCAAAAAAGGAAAATTAAAAATGTGCTCCCTGTTGCAAGTTTCTAAAGCTGATACATTTGCACTTGTAAGCTGCAGGAACAGACTGCTTCCTCCAGATTACGGAGGCCTCTCACTCTGCTCTACGTGGTCTGATCTTATTCCAAATTCCTATGTCCAGTTATAGATTTATGCCATAAGTAGTTTGGCTGTAGTTTCATTTATCAGCTCTGAAGAGTCAACCAGCCGGTATTTGACATACTGCAGTTTGACCATCCATTGACATGTTTGTTAATAGGGTTATGGATAACGTTATGCAGAACAATTCCCTCAAGATGCTAGCCAAACACGTGTATATAGCTTTGGATTGGATGGAGGAAGAAATGAGCAACACAACGTGTGACTGCCTCACATGCATACATCAAACATACAAGTTAGAGGACGTAAACGTTCTTTTCATAGCTAAGGGATAACGGATAGCCCTAGAGCTGTAGTGTTTTTTGTTTCTTTTTTTGCTAAATGTTGTGCTTAGGGCTATTACATAGATATTTCTGGTTTGCACAGCAACATGCACAGATTACTTTTGGTACTTCCTACATGAATGAAGCTGTTCTAGTGTTTACTTTTGTACTCCACAAAACTTTTGCAAACTCCCTGCTAGTTCAGAGGATGTGTGATACAAGGAAGGACCACAAGAAAACATAAAACAACAAATGGAAGATGGCAAACTCATAAAGCATTTGGACTTTGTGGTGGTTTTCTTTTCTTTTTCACAACGAATTAAATATTTCAATAAAATAACTCTTACAGCAGTATGTAGAACTTACATGTACAATCCATGTGCCAACTCATTTTTTTACAGTATTATTAACTTAGAAGTATGAGTTCTTTTGCAGAGCTTGTGAACAGTACAGTGTAATGCTATCACTTGTTCTATTACCTAGTGCTGCTTAAACTATCCCTATTACAGGCCATATGCTTAGAGGGACAGTCAAAGCATAAAATGTAGTTTCATCTCAATGAAATGACAGACAGATAACATCTCTGGCTTCAGAATAAAATGCATTTAATAATTATATCTATTTTACGTCTGATGTCATTATGTAAAGTATGCTGGTTATGCATTATGCATACAGTGCTTCTCTGTCCTGATTGAGGCAATTGCTGCTCATGTACCCTATGTAGAGTGTTCATTGAACAGTCAAAATGAGGCACAAGGCTGTAGTCATGTGTAGGATTGGAAATGTCATGAACACCAACAAGTTCCAGGACAGATTATGAAGGGTGAGGTGCATACATTTACAGGAGTCAACACCAGAACAGAGTAATAGATGACCCATTTTTTTTTCTTTGGCATTTAAAAGGGTATCATGACTGCCCCATGTATAAATATGCAGATAATTTCATATTCATACTTGGATTTTCACTAAACACTGAATTGCGGTTTACTGAAAAGAAAATGTCAGCTAAAGTAGCCAGGCTGTGGCTAAATTGAGTCAGCACTTTTTTGGGTCCACAATTTGTCATTCAGATTTCACTTCCCTATAATTTGATATTTAGTGAATAAACCTTCTTGCTTTTTCTGATTTGATAGATGTGTGTGTGTGTGTGTATAATAAACATTTTACAGTTTCCAACAGATTTGATTCCTATCTTTCTGTGGATGGTGCTTCCAGGCCGTCATGAAGCATCCTCTCCAAACTTTGCCTATTGCTCTACTTATAGACAGTTAAGGGGATGCGGACTGACACATAGGCCTTATTGAAAGGTTCATGTAATTACGTGTTTTCCCAGGAATGAAATGAGATCTGAGTTAAAGATTTCAGTTGATCTGTTTGAAGCTATTGGTGGAATAATGCAATTCAAGCCCTTCCTCATCTGGTAGATAGAGCACAGAGTTTCTGTGGCACAGGATTGTTCAAGGGACACTGTAGGGACTAGACCACTTCAGCTAATTGAAGTGGTCTGGGTGCACTGTCTGTTTTGCACTTAGTGCTACAATGGTAAACAATGCAGTTCCAGATAACTGCAATGTTTACATTGCAGCTCTAAGTCTGTCCTCTGTGGCTGATTAACAGACAGCCGCTAGAGGGCTTCTGGAATCTAAACGGATTTTAGGTCCGTTATCTGACGCTGGACGTCCTCACTGACTGCCAGCGGCAGTGGAGGAGTGTGGGCGGAGCCTGATCCAATGCCGAGGGATGAGCGCTGGATCCAGGCAAGTGACTGAAGGGGTTACTTCAGCCCCGAGGGAGGGGGGCACTACAGGAGCCTATAGTGCCAGGAAAACAGGTTTGTTTTCCTGGCACTATAGGATCCCTTGAAGGTGAAGCTTGAATCCACAAATAGAATTGCTAATTTCACATTAAAGGAACTCTATAGGGTCAATACACAGACGTATTCCTGACCCTAAAGTGTTAAACCACCATTTTGCCCCCTCTTGCCTCCCTAAATATAGTAACATCTTACTTCTATCCAAGTCTGCAGCTGCTGACTTTGCCCCTGTCTGCCTCTGACCTGTCTGCAAACATCATCAGAAGTGATTTTGTGAACTAATCAGTGTTTTTTGTTTTTTTTTCCCATAAGATTCGCTGAGACTGTCAAGGAGGCAGATCAGGGGCAGAGCCAGGTCAAGTCAAACACGGTTCTGGCCAGTCAGCATCTCCTCATATTGATTAATTGAATCAATGCATCTATATGAGGAAAGTTTAGTGTCTCCATGCAGAGGGTGGAGACACTGAATGGCAATGCTGCTCACTGTGCAGCACTGCCATAGGAAGCATCTCTAGCAGCCATCTGAGTGGCCAGTGGAGTTATCTAGGGCTAGGCTGTAATGTAAACACTGCATTTTCTCTGAAAAAGACAGTATTTACTGCAAAAAGCCTGATGGGAATGATTATACAGGTGATACTCGAAAAATTAGAATATTGTGCAAGAGTTTATTTATTTCAGTAATGCAACGTAAAAGGGGAAACGAATATATGAGATAGACGCATTACATGCAAAGCAAGATAGTTCAAGCCATGATTTGTCATAAGTGCGATGATTATAGCTTACAGTTTATGAAAACCCCAAATCCACAATCTCAGTAAATTAGAATATTACATGCAATTAATGAAACAAGGAGTGTACATAGAACAATATCGGACCTCTGAAAAGTATATGCATGCATATGGACTCAGTACTTGGTTTCGGCCCCTTTTGCAGCAATTACTGTCTCAATGCGGCGTGGCATGGAAGCCATCAGCCTGTGGCACTGCTGAAGTGTTATGTAAGACCAGGATGCTTCAATAGCGGCCTTTAGCTCTTGTGCATTGTTCGGTCTCATGTCTCTCGTCTCTCATCTTTCTGTTGGCAATGCCCCATAGATTCTATATGGGGTTCAGGTCAGACGAGTTTGCTGGCCAATCAAGCACAGTAATCCCACAGTCATTGAACCAGGCTTTGGTGCTTTTGGCCGTGTGGGCAGGTGCCAAATCCTGCTGGAAAATGAAGTCGGCATCCCCATAAAGCTAGTCTGCGGAAGGAAGCAGTCTCCTGGTAGACGTCTGCGTTGACCCTGGACTTAATGAAGCTGAATGGACCAACACCAGCAGGTGACATGGCTCCCCAAATCAACACAGACTGTGGAAACTTCATACTGGACTTCAAGCATCTTGCAGTGTGTGCCTCTCCATTCTTCCTCCAGACTCTGGGTCCTTGGTTTCCAAATGAGATGCAAAAGTTGCTCTCATCAGAAAAGAGGACTTTGGACCACTAAGCAACAGACCAGGTCTGTTTTTCTTTAGCCCAGGTAAGACGCTTCTGATGTTTGTTGTCCAGGAGCGGCTTGATAAAAGGAATATGACATCTGAAGCCCATGTCCAGGATCCGTCTGTGTGTGGTGGCTCTTGATGCACTGACTCCAGCCTCAGTCCACTCTTTGTGAAAGTCCCCAACACATTTGAATGGCCTTTTCCTGACAATTCTCTTCAGGCTGTGGTCATGCCTGCTGCTTGTGCACCTTTTTCTTCCACACTTTTCCCTTCCACATAACTTTCTATTAATGTGCTTTGATACAGCACTTTGGGAACATCCAACTTCCTTCGCAATTACCTTTTTGAGGCTTTCCCTCCTTATGGAGGGTGTCAATTATGGTTTTCTGCACAACAGTCAGGTCAGCAGTCTTCCCCATGATTGTGATTCCTACTGAACCAGACTGAGAGACCATTTAAAGGCTCAGAAACCCTTTGCAGGTGTTATGGCTTACTTAGCTGATTAGAGTGGGACACTGTGAGCCTAGAATATTGCACCTTTTCACAATATTCTAATTTACTGAGATTGTGGATTTGGGGGTTTTCATGAGCTGTACGCCATAATCATCGTACTTATGACAAATCACGGTTTGAACTATCTTGCTTTGCATGTAATGCGTCTAATATATTAGTTTCCCCTTTTACGTTGCATTACTGAAATAAATGAACTTTTGCACGATATTCTAATTTTTCGAATATCACCTGTACTTACCAGAACAAATGCAATAAGCTGTGGTTGTTCTGGTGACGATAGTGTCCCTTTAAGGAAGGTATGTTTTACAGTCTGTATGATGTGGTTTAAAAATTGACAACAAGTGTATGAATGGAAAGATAAAAGCATGCAGGCACATGAGGGTTTATGGGATCTTGCTGTGTCAAATAAAGGTGGGGAGTAACATGTGCAGCTGCCCTACACCTCCAAGCTGGCAGACTGTACTGCAATGCCATAGCACAATGTATAGTCTGAATTGTTTGAATTCCAGGAATTGGATAGTATAATAAGATGGAATGCTAAGTCAATATTTGCTTATTTTATTCTAATGTTTTTTGTTTTTTTTTCTTGATTATGTTTGTTTCTGTAGTTTGGGAATTGCTGCAGGATTTCTAAACAGCCTAATTCATTGCTGTGGGCTCAATCAATATATACTGTATTTGCTACCAATAGGGGGAAGCAGTGTCTAACTGAGCAGAAAAATGTCTGTTGGTTTCAGTTTCTGAATGATGTGAAATCGAACACATTCAGAAGATGCATTGTGTCTGAGTTTCACTGCTAAACACGTGGTTTCCTTTCCATTATTGTTTTAATATTAGCAAGAACTACAACAAATATTCGCTTTATGAAATATTTTATAGGAGGCCTGTCAAAGATGATTCATCCTTTTTCTTTTACCATTGCCCAAAAACTTAGTGTGTGTGGAGAGAGAGATCATACACAAACTTCAGTTTTGCAACGTGATTAACTCCCCCCAAAAATCTTATACTATGAATATAGTTAAAATTGTCTGCCCAAAAATACTAATCTGATTTATTTTATATTCTTCTTTTATTTTATTTGGCCAATTAATGTTTTCTTCAACTTTGTATTTAAGTTCCTGTTAAACACTGAACTGGGGAAGCTCTAGCTGGTGCACGCTCGCATGTAATGCAATTTCTAAATGTCCCATTTATTCCCTGAGGGTACCTTGTGGAATAAGATGTTTGATGCTCTAGCTGTCTATATATTGGAGAGAATTTTTCCAAGAGTTTGCTATTCATTACTCAATACAACTTAGTGTTTCGTTACTAAGCTCTACAATGTCCCACTCCTCACACAATCTAAGTGAATTGAGTAAACATATTATCTTGTATCTTTGCAATCATAACCTCTTGGTTATAGCCACACATCTATGTATAGTGTTTGAGGTTATCATGGAAAAAAGGTGTTCAGCCATGACTTCTATTTGGTTAGCTTGCTATATATTAATGGGGAAGTTTAGTTGTTACTTTTATCAAAAATGTTTGTTACAGAGCTGTGTAAAATTGTCTACTTTGGTTACCTATGCAAATTAAATGTATTATTTACTTATAAAATATTTTACTGGGAAGGGTACGTTGAGATTTCTCTCGTTTTCAATTATGTCCTGGGTCCACAAAACATTGCATTGATACAATAGGGTACAATATTACAAAAAAATTATATATATATATATATATATATGATTTAATACATAACCAGTAATAAAAATATTCAACCATGACGGGTGCATGTGTGCAGTAAGATAAAGTGCTGTGAATATAAATTCAGTTTCAAGATATCAGGGAAGATTCCTTACAGATGTAACTACTGCTTTTTTTTTTTTTCTTACACATGTGACTTACTGTAAAAGGAACGCACTGTTGATTGTTTTTGAAAGGCAGACCAAATTGTTAACCACAGAGACTTCTCAAAGGCCTTTCAGCCAGTCACAGCTTTTGTAGCTACATACAGTAATGTATCGTATCAGAAAGTAACCTGTGGCCATTTCATGTAAGCATAGTTGGTTGGTCTTTAAAAAGTATATTTACAGAAAGGATTCATCATCTTTCTACATCAAACCATTATATTGTTGGGTGTGGTTTTTTTTTTTTGGTTTTTTTATAACCACTGTAGTATTATTGTAATTGTGCTACTATTTGTTATTTTCAGAGTAACTACCTGTTTAAAGTGTTCCTTCAATGCAAAAAATGTTAGGGCAGCAAATTTATAAATAATTAGGTTTTCCAAATTGTGTGCAATTGCATAGATGGAATTAGGAATGTAGTGTGGACTGTGTGCTTTTATCTATATCAGACACACACTCATACTGTGTGTGTGTGTACGTACTTGTACTTGTCTGTGTTGAAAAAGTCAAGACATTGTTAGTACGAGAACGGTTTGCGTGACATTGGCTGCCAGGTTACATTAAGGAGAGTGGACTTGGATGCGCATGCGTGAACAACTACAATTTCTCTATATGTGTACTGTGTGGCCTTCACATTTAAAATGACAGAGTAAAGCAATGAGTCCACATTCAATTTTGCATTTAAGCTTAAACATTCCTCCGGAAACTATTTGGATGATTCAGAAGACTTTCGGTGACAATGCAATGGGTGCAGCACAAATAAGTTTGACTCAAACGCTTCAAAGTTGGTCGAGAATCAGTTGAAAGATTAGCACCCTGCAACTTCTGGCTTCTTCCAAAACTAAAATCACCTTTGAAAGGGAGGAGATTTCAGACCGCCGATGAGATATAGGTAAATACTAAGAGACCGCTGATGGCAATTCCTACAAAGTATTTTGCAGAGTGTTTTGAGATGCTGGGAGAACTCAGAGAGATATACCGTATTTATTCGAGTATAACGCGCATTTTTTTTAACCGATTTTTAATTTAAAATTAAGGGTGCGCGTTATACTCGAATAAATATACCTTCCAGGACCGCCGGGCTCATTACAAGCCCGGCGGTCCTGGGGGGGTGGGCAGCAAGCATTTACTCACCTCCGTGCAGCTCCTCCAGCTTCCCAGTGTAAATCTCGCGAGACCCGCGGCCAGCTCTGACGCTCTGACGTCGTCAGAGCTGGCCGCGGGTCTCTCGAGATGTACACTGGGAAGCTGGAGGAGCTGCACGGAGGTGAGTAAACGCTTGCTGCCCACCCCCCCAGGACCGCCGGGCTTGTAATGAGCCCGGCGGTCGGTATTATCGAGCACCCACTCGAATATTTATTAGAGTATAACAAGCACCCTAATTTTAGATTAAAAATCGATATAAAATTTTATACCGATTTTTAATCGAAAATTAGGGGTGCGCGTTATACACGTGTGCGCGTTATACTCGAATAAATACGGTATATATAATTTATTTTACATAATTGAAATTACTTTGTGCCATGTCTCTGAGCTGGCATATGCAGTTCCTCTATGTAGACCACAATTTTATGTCCCTAGACAAGTAAACCCTTGACACCATTGTTCCTTCCGATTTCATTTCTGGAATTGAATGGTTAAGGTTTATGTTATGTAGAATGAAATAATCCTCATATTCCTGGGGAATCTTACAAACCTTATTATGCATTTATGCAATGTTTTTATAATCTAATAATAAAAACTGTCAAGACTCTAACTTTTGTGGCTTAGTACTATGCATACAAATTATCTGTAGCAAAGCTGATAGTATATCATCGTATCTCTTAAGAATTTTGTGGGATGTCTCTTTTGAGGATTTCATGAGGGTATTGCTCATCATTTGTTGGCATGCAATTCCAAAACCATATCCAAATAGTTTTTTAAGTCTTATTTCCTCTTGCTTTAGCCAGCTGTATCCGTGGGAAATGTGGGCCAGTTAGCCATCGATCTTATTATTTCAACACTGAATATGCCAAAGGTCGGCTATTTCTACACAGACTGCCTTGTACCAATGGTTGGGAATAACCCTTATGCAACCAATGAGGAGAATGCAAAGGAGCTTTGTACAAATGCTGAAGGTGAGTCTTGTAAAGAGTAAATGTAATTAAAGGAACACTAGCTTTGGGAATACAACCCTATATTCTTAACATTATAGTGCCCCTGTCACTAGCCTTTTTAAAGGTGTGTGTTTGTTTTCTTTGAGCCAAAAAATATTGAATAAATAAAGGATTTACCTTTTTTCCCTTGGTCCTTCTTATTTCTCCACCTCCTGCGACGTCAAGGAGGAATCATTCTCCTCCTTAGGCCCCAGACCCATGAAAGTCCAATACATACATAAATACAAATAGAGGACCATTGGGAACCTTGTACAAAAGCATTAATTATAAGCTTTTTGTGTCATGTGACTTACCTTTACCTGGTCAGGGCTGCAGAATTGCCAATAGTGGCTGTCAGACAGCCACAATAGGTGGATTTAACCCTGCAATGTAAAACTTATTAAAACTTTTTTTTTTTTTTTTTTTTTAATAACATTACCAGGTAAAGAAGGCATGACTACTAAACCCTGACCACTTTATTAAGTGGTCTGGGTGACTGTTGTGGTCCTTCAGCTCTTCACAAATGCACTCATAGCAATGTTTGTACTTTTATAAAATATGAAACATAGTAAATTGGGAGGAAACATATATCCTCCTTCTCCCTGGCTTAAGGAAACACTCCAAGCACCATAACCACTACAGCAAACTAATTTAAAGGACTGTACAGGTGCCCACCCAATGTAAGTAGTAAAATGGTTTTCTAAAGTTTTTGATTACTTACCTGAGGTCTGCTGGGCACCATTCTCTGCATCTACATAGCCGGACACTCTCTTTACTGAGCTATGTCTGACAATGCAGGGCTTAGCTCATTGGCTTAGATTGATCAGTGATCCCCTAAAAGTAAATAATTATTTTCAAGTATGTCCTTGGTAGTGCAGAAATTACAATACAGGTGCAACTAAAGGAAAATAATGATCGTTATTTGCTGCTTTCACTTAAATGAGGAGCTCACCATTAACATAACCAAATGGTGAGTGGGATGGATAATGCATCATCAGTATATATATATATATATATATATATATATATATATATATATATATATATATATATATATATGCAAATGAGTATCAAGGTTACTTTGTATTGTATGTTGTATGCAGCAGGCAAGGTAGGTTAAGCGGAAGTTGGTCACACAAGTAGAATCTGGGGAAATGTGTTTTTTTTAATAAAAAAAATACTTTCATTAAATGTAATAAATGTTTTAGAAATGAATTTGCGAAAAGGTGGGGAAGTGCAGCTCTCTGCTATGCGTAATGGTATATCTGGCTCTTACAGAGGAGGGAGATGCACCCCCTGTTTCCTGGGCTGAATTACATGAGAGACAAGAGTGTATTTCTTGTTGTGTTTTTGGTGTGGTGCATGTGTGTTTGTCCCCTACACACTTATGGAAAATTCCTAATGACTTTTGAAATATGCATGATTTAATGTTTTATGCGGAGTATCCTTTAAAATACACAATCTAACATGGCCAGGGATGGACTGGTTGCAATCTGGGCAAATGTAGGCATCGGACCCCTTGAAGTCAGATACACATGTGATGTATTCACTAAAGAGTGCATTACAGTAACCTGATATTACTTATTTTTGAAAAATTCTTCACCATAGTTACAATATAATACAAACAACAAAGGAATGGTGATTTGGCGCTTTTACAAAGAGTAAGCAACTACCCCCATACAATAAAAGCACTCAAGATATAGTGAAAAAGAAAGGTATAAGGGGGGTGCAAAGAGAATATACACAAATCAGGTATACTTAGTATGATGAATGAAACACATCCTGATTGTCCTACAATAAAAACATATACATAGTGTGATACTGTTTTAAAAGGAACATTATCAATAGAGGGTAATGGGTCACTCACAGTATGCAGAGCCACATAGATCTGGCTCTGGCTTCAATGGCAGGTGAATAATTAGCTTATTCCGGCTTTCAGACTCCCCACCAGGATAACTTCTCTCCAGCCTTTTGTAAAGGTAAATGAAAAAACTTTACTGGATAAAATACAGAAATAAAAAAAGCTAAAATAACATAGTAAAAAGTCCACAGCACTAACTCGTTAGGACCTCCAGGTCTTTGTCAAAGTGTGTGGTTCATGCTATCCTTCTGTCTCTTAAGTAGTGTTCCATTATTTGAAATTGGCGCCGTTTTGCCGGCGTCTTCCTTCACTTCCGGGTTCGCCGAACATCCGCGTCATGTGACTTCCTGCCCGGTCACATGATTCTGACATCATACGTAATGAGGTCACTTCCGGTCTTTCGGTCATAACGTTATACTTCTTTTCACAGGTCGGCAGTGCTGGCATTTTCGGCATGTTGGAAGTGGGAAAAAGAACCACTACATACAGAAAATGTAAATGTAAATGTACATATCAACTATACAAGTTAAATGTAATTCCTACTTAGCAATTCAGAATGTAGGAGGATATGTTTGCATTAAAGGACCACTCTAGGCACCCAGACCACTTCAGCTTAATGAAGTGGTCTGGGAGGTCCAGCTAGGGTTAACCCATTTTTTATAAACATAGCAGTTTCAGAGGAAGTGGTCCTTTAAATTGCAGCCGGCAGTATCACTAAAGTAGGGAACTTCATTCCCATTATTGTGTGTGTGTGTGTGTGTGTGTACAAGTATGTGTATGTATATGCATATATCCATGCCTAACTGGTCCATAACTTCTTCTGCAGCTGGGCCGCTGACTGCCACTGGCCACTTCATTCTGAATAGAATGTTTTCTTCACTGCATGCTCTGACTTGTAGTCTTGTTGCATATGTAGTTAAAAATAAACAAATATTGATATTCTTTTTATTTCAGTATATGCATTGTCCTCAAGAAAGCTTGCTGTCCTCCAGATCAGATCACCATTAATAAAGGTAAAATGTGCTCTGAAAATGGGTTTTGGCCTTATAGCAACATGGTAATTTTGGTTGGGAAAGTACCTGAGCACATTTTGGTTTTCACACATCTGTATTGCTGCAGTTGTTTCTAACTTAAAAGGGAAACTATAGTGCCAGGAAAGCAAACTCGTTTTCCTGACACTATAGCTTCCCCCACTGTTAAGGTTAATAACCCTTTCTGTCACTTACCTGGGTCCAGCGCTAATGACCCTTGGCGCTGGCTCTGCTCCACCCACGCTCAAGCCCTCCATGGCCGCACTTGCATTAGGATTTCTCCATAGGAAAGCATTATTCACTGCTTTCCTATGGGGTTTCCGGTGACGCTGTAAGTCCTCATGCATAGTGTGAGGACGTCCAGTGTCGTTTAGGCAAACAAGTCGCCTATCCACCTGGAAGTCCCTCTAGTGGCTGTATGGGTGATGGGAGTTGCACCCAAACCACTTCAATGAGCTGAAGTGACTTGGTGTCTACTGTGTCCCTTTAAGCTAAAGATAAACACACATTTAAACATTTGCCTTAAAATGCCAATCCTCTTACAACCAATAAGCTTTTAGTTATGTCTAGTAAAAGGTACAATATTGTTTTAGGCTTATTTTCCTGTTTTGCAATAATATTAAAATAACAAACTTCCAAGTATAAAGCAATAGAAAATAAAGGAGCGAGTCCAAAGGGACCCTATAAATAAAGGGACCAGATGGATAGCTTCAAAGAAAACCCACTTGTTATTCTCTGTGTGGGAATAACCCACTAGTTAGGCGATAAACAAGTAAAGAAAGAACGGACTGAAAATCCAAAAGAGAGAATAACAGTTGTTAAAGGAAGCCCTACCTTTAATAAACCTAAATGAAGTAATATACTTCCAAGTAGTTGTTAAAGGTATTAACAATTGACAATGCAACACAATCTTATTACCTTTAACACTACTTGCTCGTTTACAAGAAGATAACAAGACTGGTGTCTAGATAGGTCTTGAACTGCTTTGCAGCCCAGGACCTTGGTGTGCTGTGCATGTTTGTCTATTATCTGTGCTGGAGCTAGGCCCAGCTGACTTCTAGCCATGAGCAAATGAGGCATTTTCTATAAGGTATTTATCCTACAATGAATTTTTTCAGTGCAGTACAAATGCCACTTTAAGAAAGATTCATTAACCATTTTAAAGTACATTACCTTTTCTTACACATTCTTTGTTGTACAGCGTGGATCAAACTATTTTTATTTCTTATGGATTATGCTTCCAATGCATTGAAAAGTCCATCCCCCTCCCAGTCATGAGAGCAGTTTGTGTAGCTGTAGGTTGGCTTCCGGTAGATTGCTCCTGTTCTGGGCATACACAAATGGATCACATTTATTTCTGAGAGGGAATGCCTGGCGTGCTCTCTGAATGTCAAAGCGGCAGGGGGAGAAGTTCATTTAGGAGGAAAATAAATATATATTTCTCCTTGTGATATTTTATTTTTTTCTTCAATGCAAAACAATGACTTCTTACATATTCCTGTTTGTCTTCAAGTTACAGGTCTAGAATTTCCATTTCAATCTTTAACTTTTTATCTTTATGTAAAGAAAAAATCCAAAGCCTTTCGGCAGGCTCTGATTTGCTGGATCAAAAGGTGTGGGTTTACCAAAGTGATCCTGTTCTCGAGCACCCATGCGTACCAACGTGTTGACCAGCAACTCTTCGGGTAGGTTAAAGTGAATAGGCTTTAGTTTGGATTGGTGTGAAAGTAATTTACCTTGTTTGTTGATGTGAAGGCTTTCTGTGTGTAAAATGGAGACAGGTGCTTATCTGTGCTTCTCGTTTACTGTGTTTGTTTCAGAAACGATTTACCACCTTTTTATCACTGCAGTCCTGAATCTGCAGCATTCAGAGTAAAATCTGTATAATTAAAGGGACACTATAGTTACCAGTGCAACTACATGTATTCCTGACACTATAGTGTTAACACGACCATCTAGCCCCCCTGGGCCCCTCATGCCTCCATAAATATAGTAAAAATCTTACTGTATTCAAGCCAGAAGCTGTAAATCTGCATGCTGAGACTCAGGAAAAACAAACAGTCTGCTGACATGTTATAGCCTGATCCAATCACAGTGCTTCCCCATAGGATTGGCTGAGACTGACAAGGAGGCAGATCAGGGGCAGAGCCAGCATGATTCAAACACAGCCCTGGCCAATCAGCATCTCCTCATAGAGATGAATTGAATCAATGATTCTCTATGAGGAAAGTTCGGTGTCTGCATGCAGTGGGAGGAGATACTGAATCACAGGATGCTCGTGCACAGCAGATCTGGGTGGATGGAGGCATATTATGCCTCCATCAACTCAGAAGTCCCTCTGGTTCACTCTGAGTAACTGCAACTGGAGGTGTTCCTAGCTTTCAATGTAAACACTGTATTTTCTCAGAAAATACAGTGTTTACATGAGAGAGGCTGCAGGGAGCTATAGTTCTCACCTGAACAACCTCATTAAGCTGAAGTTGTTCAGGTGACTATAGTGTCACTTTAACTGGCGATGCATTCCAAACACTCAAACAAGTTAAGTTTTTGTGTAGCATTTTGTAGGTTACTATCCTGCGTACTAATGCTCTGTCCTACAGCAGCACAGCAGCAGTATATGTGATGCAGATTGCTTCCCGTTTGTGTCATTTTCATTACCCTCTACACATGCGCACTCTGGTATCCTGGCACACTTAAAATCCTGCAGAACATTAATAGGGACTAAAACTTTACCACAGGGGACACGTTGCTGTTTTGTGTTTGTTTGTTTTTTTGTAGTTCTTTAGTGTGTTGCATTCTGTTATATTTAACTCTATATAACTACCCAGCCATGGCATATCTCACCCTGGCTAGCTTTAACTTAATCCTGACTTCAGATTTTTTTTTTGTTTTTTTTTGTTCACCTCCTCTGGTTTAATATTCAAGAGGGACTTTAAACATCATAAACAATGAAGCCCACTGTAGGGGTCATGGTGGCAGCATCTCCCAGGTTAAAAGTCATATAATTTCCAACAGTGTGACACAAATTGATGGGTGCCCACTGCCCTTGCTGTCCATATTTTTAGAGCAGAAATTACATTTGCACATTAGCAGCATCAATGTTTTCCGCCGTCATCTGAGAAGTCAAAGCATGCCTTCTAAACTTGGACAAAATTGTCATTTTTAGTGCAGAAGTGTAACTTATAGCCACATAGACAGTGAGGGCCGGGCCAGGCTCAGCCATTCTGAGTATTGGTAATCCATATCTCTATTTCTCTATGAGCCAGAGGGACACCATAGAGTTCGGAATACACTTTAACGTTATTGTTCCTTTAATCATACAGTGTGCAGTAGCAAAAGCAAACAAGCTAAAAAAAAAAGCTAAACTACGCAATCACTGATGAATTTTGTTTGCCTAAAGAAATAACATATTTTAATGCTGCAATTTTCCAAAGAAAACCACCCTCCCACTGTAACCTCTCTTAAACGATGCTCTCACCATTTAACCCCTTAAGGAAGGATGTAATTGACCAGTTCTGACCAAAACAAAACCTTGAATTTGAGTTGCAATCTGTTCAGCCATAATTTACCTTTCATATTAGGTGCACCCACATTTATTATATATCATGTTATTCAGGAGAAATGAGACTTATATTTTACATCACATATTGATATGAGAAATGATTTAATAGGATTAGAATCTCTTTTTAAAAATGTGTGAAATTAATAAATGTTGTTATTTGCATGGCCTTTTAACTGTGAATGTCATAATGTTGGCTTTTACTGCAATGAAATACACATTTGTGTTCAGCAATGTCTCACGAGTAGAACAGAACCCCCGTGTACAAAACAGATTAAATTTGTATATACTTGAGCTTTCCCGGATTTTTATCATATGGTTTACTTAACCCTATATTTGATATGTGAAGTGTGAAAATTAAATCCAGAATCTGTGTGCCTTTATCTTGACTCCATGTCACTCATTGCTATAATCTCTGTCCTTTGCAACTGGCAGTCAGTATAGAGAGGAGGAGAAATTAAACAGTGTTTTCATTCATAATCTCCATTTGCAATGTTTGCCCTGGTTTTGCCTTGTCTGAACTGGATTATGCAATTTTCTAAATCTTTAATAAAAAAAAAATAGAGGCATCTCCTGAAAAAGGTTAAAGGGATACTCTGAGCACCAAAACAACTTTATCTTAATGAAGCAGTTTTAGTGTACAGAACATTGGAAAGCATCCATCGCCACTCAAGATGTTGTTGACTACATCTCCTATTATGCTTTTACAGCCTTATTGCTGATAAAGCATCATGGGAGATGTAGTCCAACATCTGGTGTGCCAAATGTTGCCTTCCCCTGGTGTAGTTTCACTGCTCAATTATCTGCCCCCTCACCCTGTCAAGTCGTGATGTGCATCCCAGTATCTCTTCATGTAACATTTACCACTTTGAAATCTTTTTAATACCGCACACGGACAACTTTTTCATATTCACTTTTTTTCTGTCTTGAGCTTTGTAACTACTTTCGCATATACAATTATAGAAGAAAGCTCAACCGGAGAGGGTGTTTAAGTGATGTGATATACAAGGTATTGGGTGCTCTTAAGGGAAAAAACCCTCCCCCCAACAGGTAGGCATATATATACACCCCCCAAGGCACACCAGAATTTCCTCATAACATGTTTTTATTAATACAATATCATTCCCCAGAGGAAGGCTTTAGGGCCGAAACACCGGAGCTGTTATTTCTCCTGCTCTTGGTCAGTATATCATTTATATAGGTGTTGGTTGACCTTTTTTGCACTTTGTTATTTTCTATGTGGTTTTGGGATTACTGCCTTTTGTATAATCTGGACTATTATATTTACTTTGAATCTTGTGACATTGGTATAACTTATGTGCAAATTCTGGTGTGCCTTGGTTTCATTTTCTATTTGTTTTGTAACTACTTTACCAAGAAATGTAAAAAGCTTAAGTCCTTGTGTTCGGTTTGTCAGCATGTGTACTAAGCCCACTTATACCTGCTTAATCTGATATTTATAGACCACCATTCCGTTACTTGTTAACCCCCAACATGGAAAGATCTGTGGCAGATCTGTTGAAAGAGCTGGAGTGGAAGCAAATGGAGAAGGTGTCAGCATATCCTGGTATAAATGAAGAAAAACAGATTTCCATCCCTGGGGGAGGTTTTACGAAGCAGTTTTACAGTGACTGGTAAGTTTACTCCTATGGGTAGATCGAGCACCAGGAGTCCAGTTAGCCATGGTATTAGAACTGTTAAATGGCACGTCTCCAACACATGTGCTAATCTAAGGCCGAATGTACATTTCCCCCACAAAAATGAAAGCAAAGCAATGTATTCACAGCCAAAGCAAATGAAACTAATGTTTGACCTTTAATGCAGTTGTTCAGAAGAGATCCAGATGGCAGTTGTGCTGAAGTTTTGTTCAGAAGGCGATAACATCCCAGATGCTTTTGCATTGGTAAATCATGCTAATAAGTGGCTCCATCTAGTTCCACATTCAGTAAGTAACTTGAACTATGCACATTTTCTGTTCCCAAAACGTCCTTTTTGTATAAATCAACTGAATGCAGCATCTGTCATAGCCATCTGTCACATTGTGCTGTCTAACTTTGCTCTACCTGCAGTTATTCACTACAGTGAGAATTATCAGGAAATCAAATTTAGGTCCAAAATAACTGAACTGGAAGCATATCTGATTTGTATAACTTTTCCAGGTCATTTTTTTTTTTGGCCTAAAAATTGAATCACCCTTGTTAATTCCTACATTTGAAATATCTCTATTCGTCGTTTCACTTATTTTCAAATAGACCTGATACTCTGAAACAATTAATTTAAACTCTCCGAATTTTCCTTGTGATTTCAAAGAGGACATGAACGCTATCAGGGGTTACTTCAGAGGATCATGCTTAATGTATTCATGTTGTCTAGAACAAAAATCTGTCTGCTAAAAGGTTACTAAAGAAATGATCCAATTACCATACCTTCAGTGCAGCGGTGCCCAAAAAGTAGATCCACAATCTTGTAGAATTACAACTCCCATGATACTTTGTATGTCTTTACAGTTTCCATGGTGCTTTGTCTCAAAGCATGCAGTTTTAAAACCTATGGGGAATGTACTTTTTGGGCACCCCTAGTGAATAAACAGTGAATTCAGTTGATTTCCCAGCTTGACTGTTTGTCCTAAATTTAGCCGTTTGGTTTTCAATTAACAATTCACTGTTTAGTAATTAACCCCTAATATGTTTAACAGGAATTTGTTTCTATCTTGTTGGATACACAAGTAAAATTTTTCTTTTTTTTTTTTTCTTTTTGCAAGAAAATTTGAATGGTAGATGCATGATGGGTCATGGGTATTCGAAAATTCTGTATTCATTCACTGGATTTTCATTTTTTTTTTTACAGGATGTTGGCTCACCTACTGAATGGAAGATGCCAAGTTCCTGGAGGCTACTGTTTGGCAGCGGCCTGCCACCTGCTCTCTTCTGATGTTTGAACACAGAAGTTCTCTGTTATTACCTTTAAATGATTAGGCACTTCTGGCCTAAGGCATGTGTGCTAGATGGACCTCTTTAACAGTTCTTTAGACACACACAGACTGGTCACACAACATTAATCCCAGCCACCAAGAAATGGCTCCAAAACATGTCCATCGAATAACTATTTAGAAATAATGGCTGTCCGGGAGAGCTTTTTACTTTAAATAACCACTTTATGTTACCATGCCCCACTATTCCCTGCTCTTAATTGTTTAATATTTTGTTGTACAGTATGGCTGGTGTACTTAAACATGAGATTAACAATGAGATACAAAGCAGAGCTTTAAACAATATTTATATAAAGGCCAGCCCTTCTTACTGCATTCCTTCCCTGAAATTGGTGCATGGGTAAAATACCAAGATTTCTTTGTTGATTTTGAAGATTTAGAACTAGCCCTTTGTGTGGTCGAGAATGTTAGACTGATGCTGTAAAATCTTCACTCAAACATTATACTGTGTCTAGTCCGCATCCTTTCTGCCGGGAAGAGTTCAAAATAAAAGATGTTATTTTTCCAAAAATAGTGGAAGAGCAATGATTCAGAATTTATGCAAATCACACACCAAGTCACAAATTAACCCATTCTGGAACTAGTTAAGCCTAATTCTTTGTTGTTTTGAAAAACTTAGTCTCTCTAGTTAAGCAGGGAGAAGTCCTTGTTTGTAGAGGGGGTTGTCATCTCTGTGACCCAGAGCAAGGACAAGAGCAGTTAAGAGTAAAAGCTGACATTGGCCAGAATTTAAGGAATGAAAATATCTCAGAGATGCACTGGCAGTTCTAATGCAGCAAAAATGTGTATCTCCTCACTGAAAGGCTTGTGGGTGTCTGTAAAGACTGTTTACTAATTATCAGCTGAAGGTTACTGTCCGTGTAACAGAAGGGTTCCATACTCTCCAACATGGCAACCATAAAAGTACCTCCGAGCATATAAAACTGCATTTTTTTTTTTTAAATGAATATTTGACGACATTAAAGACAATGCAGAATTGTCAGAGTAGTTTTAAACAAATGTTCTATGTTGATGCCTTTACCAAAGTAATAAGGAAAGAGATGGGGGTTGAGGGAAGGGCCAGGGGGGCGTAGGTTGCATTGTGGCTGCCTGACAGAACATTTTGTATACTCAAGCCACAAAATTCACATCTTCGCAAACTTGTCTCTAGTTATTGTCTGTTTATCCAGCAGCATAGTATCTTCAATTTCTAAAAACCTAGGATAGAGGTGAACCCTCATCCATCTTCTGAATTTTAGCTAATGCTCACATTCCCACTAAAATAAAGATTAGCCATAAAACTACTACTTGACCGCCTCAGACTTTGCAACTCACTTCACTGACAAGATCGCTACAATCCGGAAAGAGATCTCTCATCTTTCTTCTTTCCCTTACAAAACTTCCCCTAACCTCACTCCCTCTGCTGTTCTATGTTCATTCACACCCGCTACAGCAGAAGAGGATTCTGCTCTGCTCCAGTCCTCCCGCCCCACCACCTGCTCCCTAGATCCAATTCCCTTGCATCTCATCCGTACTGTCTTCTTCTCTTTCTCTACCTCACTAAAATTCTCTCTCCCCCCCCCTCCCGCCCACATATTTCCATTGCCCTTCAAAACATGCAACTGTAACCCAAATTCTAAAGAAGCCCAACCTTGACCCTAACTACCCGTCCAACTACTGTCCTATCTCGCTACTGCCTTTTGCATCCAAGATCCTTGAAAGAGTTGTGTATGCGAGATTGACAGACTTCCTTGAGTCCAATTCTCTGCTAGACCTGCTTCAGTCTGGTTTCCGCGCTAAGCACTCTGTAGAAATGGCACTGACCAAAGTATCCAATGATCTATTCGCTGCAAAATCTCGTGGTCACTACTCTATCCTAATTCTCCTTGATCTTTCTGCGGCTTTTGACACTGTTGATCGTCAACAGCTTCTTCTCATCCTCCGCAATACTGGTCTACAAGATATTGCTCTCCTGGTGCTCCTTCTACCTCTACCAGCGCTCTTTCAGCATTTCTTTCTCTGGCTCTACTTCTTCTCCCCAACTCCTCTCTGTTGGTGTCCCCCAAGGTTCAGTCCTTGGTCACCTACTGTTCTCCATCTATACTGCCTCCATTGGTAAACTCATTAGTTCTTTTGGTTTCCAATATCATTTCTATTCGTATGACATGCAAATGTATCTGTCGTCTCCTGATTTCCCCCATCCCTCTTGACTAGTGTCTCTGACTGCATCTATGCTACTTCTGACTGGATGCCCAATTCTGGCCTTTCCTCCTTTAAATGTTGCTACTCCTGTGTCTGTCTCCCAAGTCAACATTGCTATCATCAGCTCCACCACACAGACTCGCTGCTTAGGTGTTCTCGTTGACTCTGACCTCTCCTTCACCCCTCATGCTCAGTCTATCGACAAATCCTATCCACCCATGCCTCACCCTTCTGTCAGTCCCTACATTGGCTTCCTGTAAGATATAGGTCTTAATTTAAAATTCTGGTTCTTGCTTTTAAATCTCTACATAATGCTGCTCCCACCTATCTATCGTCCCTAATACACAAGTATATCCCGTCTAGGCCCGTACGCTCTGCTGAAGACTTGAGTCTATCTTCGGTCTGTACTCCCACTTCTAATGCTCGCCTTCAAGACTTCTCGAGGGCTGTACCGTTCCTGTGGAACTCACTTCCCTCCTTCGTTAGATGCTCACCCAGTCTCCACTCCTTCCAAAAAAAAAAATCATTAAAAACCCACTTCTTCATAAAAGCGTATCAATTAAACTGTTAATAGCTCCCGCCTGATTACTCTCTTGCAACTGTCATTAGTCTAATACTATCCTTACCTTTTGTGTCACTTTACCCCACTCCCTCTAGCATGTAAGCTCATTGAGCAGGACCCTCAACCCCTCTGTTCCGGTGTGTCCAACTTGTCTGGTTACAACTGTCTGTTCGTCCACCCACTGTAAAGCGCTACAGAATTTGTTGGCACTACATACATAATAATTACTGCTGTAGTGGTACAGCTATAAAGCTGTAGGAACTCTCATCAACCTCCGTTAAAGTGCTAAATACCAAACATAGAAAAGATGATTTATTGTGCTGAATAAAAGCATACATTTGTACCTACTACAGACCCCAGAGTGCACTCATCTTGTATCCTATGCTATGGCTGGAGTTGGCACCAGGGAACTTGAGTGCTGGGAACGTGGATATAATTTTCTTTAGTTTTTTTAAAGCAATAAGGATATGGAAATCTCTGCCTGAAGAGGTGGTTTTATCAGACTCCATACAGAAGTTTAAACTGCAATTGGATAAATACTTGCAAAAACATAACATACAGGGATATAGTTTTTATAATTAGTGGGGTAATAGCTGCTTGATCCAAGGAGCTATCTGACTGCTATTTTGGAGTAAAGAAGTATTTTTTTTCCTAGTTTGTTGCAAAATTGGAAGAGCTTCAGACTGGGTTTTTTTGCCTTCTTTTGAATCAACAGCAAAAACATATGTGAGGAAGGCTGAACTTGATGGACCCTAGTCTCTTTTCATCTATGTAACATATATATAAAATACTAATTTTGCAGGAGGATTGACAGTGCCGCTTTAAGTAAAAAGAGCTCTGCTTCAGGTTTCAGTGTAAACATGCAATGATACTAGTTACAGTGCATGGGTTTGCAAGAAGTTAAAAGAAAAATATAAAGGCAAGCCACTTACAAGTTAAGCTGAAGCCTGGCATCCCAAGATTGCTAACTCAATCCATAGAAACCTACTGGAGACCCCACCCCCATTCCCTGTGCATCTCCCTTTTTTAACACCACATTAGCCTACACTGTGTATGTTTCTACACAGTGAAAGCTGTGGTATAGAAATCTGATTGATGTACCGCAAGCATCTGTAGTACACCCGTCAGATTTGTATACAGATGACTATACCTGTAGGATGGGCCGCGTGAATGGGCAGTACACCCATCAGATTTCTATATCTGAAAGATGCGTGCGGCACACCCTTAAGATTAGTGGCCCCGCTGATCACATGACCCCTCTGTCAAAATTCTATACTATAGGCCTGCTAGCATGCTCTCAACTGATCTCACCTCACTTCCGGTGACGCGGGTGCACCGGAAGTGACGTTGGTATAGATTTGATAGAACACTGGCGAATGTATACTACTTCTGGACGATCACAATCAAATTCACCAGATGTTAAAAACAAAAATATTGGTATCTGGTAAGTGAAATATTACAGATGTCCTCTGACAAATGCGGCTTTCCACAGATGTTTGCCATAGATTCCTGGAGGAGTGTGGAAGCTGGCCTCCTGCCCACCGACTATGGGCCCAGTCAGCGACTGTAAAGACACATTTTATTCCCTCTGGTTCAGCACTTTACATTCATGCGCATAGAAAAAAAATAATAATAATAATGCACAATTAAAAGCATGTATGTTTTCATTGATGCTGTATCTGCTCAGTGTTATTTTTTATTTATTTTAATTTGATTAGTGGGGTGTCCCTTTAAGGCTGAAAAAAGACTATTTAGATATTTTCCTGGTGGGGTGGAACAAAACAAAATTCCCAGCACTCCTTATAGTAGAGATGCAATCACTCCAAAGACCAATGTTGAAACCAAAAGGTTGATTCTTAGCACACAATCTGGTACTCATAATCAAAAGTATTTGTCTATTAAAACATACTGACCAATTTTTAAAGATACTTATCCAGATGTAATGGAATATTAGAACGTACTCCAGGTTGCATATGGGAAGATAGGTCTCTAAGGACACTCATAATAGAAAAACGAACAAAAGCCCCTATAAATAGGAGCTTTAACTATGTCCTGAGGGTGTAACCCTTAAGGACCAAACTTCTGGAATAAAAGGGAATCATGACAGGTCACACGTCATGTGTCCTTAAGGGGTAAACAAGTTAAAGAACAAAAAAATAGGTGTGTACCTGGGACAGGAGGTCCCAGGGGCACTTAAGATGAACCTTTATGGGGTAAATGTAAATTAAAAAACACATTTATTGTAATTAATAAGCTACAAAAGAAAAAAAACAAATATCAAAATACCTATACACTCCACATCTAACTCACTGAGGAGAGCTAACAAGCTCAAAAGACCTAATGGGGGTATCTAATAAGTGGGTTAGCTGGACTGAACTAAGAGACCGGACATAAAAAGGTGAGTAGCAGGCAGACTAAGGTTGTCTGTAATAAGTATATACTGGTAAGTAGTAGTACCCAGAATGGGATACTTTAACACGAATAGAAACTTCCTGAGAGATTGCTACAATATCACCCAATGCCAGTCACAAAAAATAACAAAAGGAAACACTGGGACTGCAAACAGTTTAAAACTAGGTTCTGCAGATACTATTTGACCTTGTTTAAGGCAGAAGTATAAATGCCTTCTGAATTTCTAGCTGTAGGTTAAAGGACCACTATAGTGCCAGGTAAACACTCGTTTTCCTGGCACTATAGTTCCCTGAGGGTGTCCCCACTCTCAGGGTCCCCCTCCCGCCGGGCTCTAGGGGGTGGAAGGGGTTCAATTTACCTCTTTCTCCAGCGCCGGGCGACTCTCCTCATCATCAGCTGAATGCGGATGCGCGGCGTGAGCCGCGCGCGCATTCAGCCAGTCTTTTTTTTTAATGAGACTGTCTAAATATAGGTCCACAATTAGGAAAGTTAAATTGGAATTACCTGTCCCTTTAAATTTTAAGGAGGCAGGACATGGTCTCACAATTAAGGTTCAAAGTTAAAGACAAAATCGAAAAGAGGAGGGAACGGATTAAGCTGCTAAAACAAAGAAATCTTCTGGATTCAAGAACTCACAACCTCTAGATACAAAATGTCAATTTTTGATTTGACTTGCTTTTTGTTACTTTTTTTATCATGATTGATTTTTTTTTCGCTTGCTTTTCTTTTGTTTTCATTTAGGTCTGTTATAAATACGTCAGAATGCCTGAGTCCTTTGGCTAATTTGGCTTTCCAAATTCCTAATTTGGCTTTAAGAGTCCTTTTTTCCCCTTTTGCGTATACATGAAGGGCGTATTTATGTCCATCAAAAATTAGAATTATAAGAAGCCTTTTTCAAAAGTTATCTACCTCTCAAAAATAATTAACCCATTGTATTGCATTATAAAATATTATATATATCACAATAAAAAAGGAGATATATACAGTTAATATTGGAATAGTGGTTTGTCATATATAAAAAAATCAAGCATTAATATTTTCTATTTTTTTTAATGCACACTTCATTTTAGGTACAAATATACACTTTATTTTTAGAACATTTATATTTTGCAATGAATTATATTATCTTGTATGCACTTTATCATTTCCAATATTAACCCCTTAAGGACACATGACATGTGTGACATGTCATGATTCCCTTTTATTCCAGAAGGTTGGTCCTTAAGGGGTTACATGGGACGTTTTTTGTTAGCACATCGCACTTTGTTTATTGTTGTTGTTTACATCACTATGGTTACTTTCACTATGGAAACTAGAACTTTGAATGGGCTTGATATGCCACTTAGTGGACCATGTGATTAGAAGATTAAATAGCTTGATAAATACACAATCAAAACATTTCTTCTTTGGGTTGCCAATAAATCATATTTCACTATGAGTGTTGGACATTCTTTGTTTTTGCACCCGGCAGTAAATAGAAAAATAAATAACTGTTTTTATTTCTCTTTATTTCAAGAGAAAACCTCTGGTGTGCTTTGACTGAACGGTGATGTCAATTGCTAAATCTTTTAATATAAATTTAACAGCAAATGGAGCTTCACATGATAAAAATGGTTAAGACAAGGCTTTGATTTGAAACATTTGATTTAAATGGTAACATTTTCCAGAGAAGTGGTGGTTCCCCTTTAAAATTGAAGACCAAATGTATCTTTGCCTATGGTAGTGGACGGCCTGATCAAAAACCAAAACGTACACAAATTCTGAAAAGTGCTGGACATGCTACCGGATGAGCTGCTGAGATTTCAAGTAGCCAATATCACTGCTGTATTTGCAGTTCGTCATCCAAACTTGGCAACACAGTGATTCACCATTTTTCTAATAGAGAGTTCAATGATATTGAAGACACCTTTAACCCCTTAAGGACACATGACATGTGTGACATGTCATGATTCCCTTTTATTACAGAAGTTTGGTCCTTAAGGGGTTAAGATAAACAAAACCTGTAGTTTGGCAAAAAGGTCTGGGTGACAATTATAAAAGAAACAGGGGAACAATGAAGAGAACGTTGTCATTTTAGAAAAATATTTAATGCTGCCAAAAAGTATAAAAATACAATGTGAATGGCAGAATGATACAAAGTACTCTGCTAATGTATCTTACATCGATTTCTACAGTACATGCATTTAAAAAAACAAAAAACAAACACCTGACAACACGTGAGCTTGTTCTGTAAAGTCTCATGCTGGTGACGGTCTTCACCCTCCTGGTTGGGGTAGTTTACGTGGTAAACAGATAACATAATGAGGTCAGCTCAATAATAAACCTCACAATTTCTCCTGAAGAGGGTTTCATATCTTGCTTTGCATGTCAATGGTTTCGCAGTGTAATTGCTGCAGAATAATCACAAGCCGTGGAGATTAGGTATCGAGGAGCCTTGGCCTATGACACAATGCAAAACAAAATGACCGATTCAGTATGTTTTAAAAAGGAGAAAATAAAATAGAAAGGTTTATGGCTAAATTAAAACAGGTTCAATCTCCTGCCTTATAAATGAGAAATGTACAGATTATTTCAGTGCAGTATGTCTCTTTAAATGTAGTACACAATCAGTCAAATCACAAACATTCTGTACACTTTAAAATCAGTTTTCCCATAGATGTCTGTCAGTCATGTATGTATATTATATAGTTAGTGCATTAATGCATTTTGACTTTTCTTTAACTGGTTGATATGAGTAATTTTAAAAGGGGAACTCCACTGTCCAAATAAACAGAAACCCCAAGTGAACATGCATACATTTGATTTACCATTTTTTTGATTGGCGGTATATCTAAAATCCCAGGCTAGACTTTCTGTGATTGTCCAATCACAGACGTCTCCAATGCAACCCAATCACAAGTCTTTACTAGGCAGAAGCTCTGAGCAATAGCTGCCTCTTCGTTTAGCTCCACTGAGCTAAACAACAAGGAAGTAACGTGACCTGCTGTCTGCTTAAAAAGCAGGGGGTTGTAAGAAGGTTAATTTATCCAAGTGCCAATTTTGAGTGAAATCAGCACCTTTTGTAAAATTAAAAATAGGAGACACTTATTAAACATAAAGCGTTTCAGCAAGCTGTAGTGTTCTAGTGGTCTGCAGAGTACCTTTCAAGAGTTTGAAACAGGAGACAAAAAAAAAAAGGGGGGGAGGAAGACAACATTTTTCTTTTAAGATCATGAGAGATTAAACAAAAAAAAAATGCATTTCTGACCCCAGAGGTTTTTTTCTTCTTCTGCATAGGTTTGCTTGAACTAGCATGGCTATGTTATGTAGTTTTAATAACTAAACTTATTAGTTGGCTTGTGTTTCCTAAATGCAATTAGGATTTATTGTGTTCACAGTCCCCCATGCCTCACTTTGAAAAGGTAAGTTTACTCACTTTCTCTCACTTTGCACTGGTCTCACTAAGGCTTGCTCAGCTGCCATGGCGGAGATCATCAATCTTGATTATTCCCACCAATCCAATGCTTTCCCACAAGAGAGCATTGGGAGGCTATTGCATATGTGCTGCAAAACGTTGTACTGAATCAATGCATCTTTATGGGAAACATTTAGCATCTCCAAGCAGAGTGTAGAGAGAGAGACTCATAATATCAGTGCGGCACGGTCTAAGTGACTGTCAGTAGAAGTGTTACAAGGCACCAATGTAAACACCTCTTTTTCTATGAAAGGTAGTGTTTACATTAAAAGGCCTGCAGAGGCAGACTAGAACACCAGAGCCACTACATCAATCTGTAGTGGCTCTGGAGACTATAGGGTCCCTTTAAAGAGTCACTTCAAGAACCATAACAACCTATGCCAGCTTACAGATAGCAATGGAAAGAGGTGTCTTGTCTTGACCTCTTCTATAAGACTATTTCAATCTAATGAAAGATACAATTAGAATTATTAATTTGTTTTAAAAAGAACAGAATGTGTGTACTTAGCCGAGAGAGTGTATTTTTATTTAATACACAAACATACACATAATAAATTTTTTTTTTTTTTTTTTTAAAAGACACAAACATGGATTTTAACTTTGTGCTTGGGGATTTCAGGAACTATACATTAACTTACTAAATTTGCAAGTTTCTACTAATATAGTGTAACTCGGCAGCTTTCCAGAATCCGAGCTGCAGAGAAATCCTTTCAAGTTCACTTGCAGAGATCCTGAAGACGCAACACAGCTGCCTTGAATACAAGAGTTCATAAAACCATGCTTATTTATTTACATCCTGAAGTGGAATAGTGGGTACTGTGGCATTTATTCATAAGAGACATTCTTAATACATGCACATGCCTTCCACGCTCCATCTAAAACACATACAATTTGCATTGCAAACAGCTGTGGTACACATATTTCCCATAAGCTGGGGTATCAACTATAAGCAACAGGAACACAATTTCATATTTTTAAAACCACATTTCGCATGAAGTGTAATGATCGACCCACTGCAAAATCCATATAATGATGTGTGTTTCTTTTTATGCTGACACATAAGTTTGCACTTAAGTGACTCAAATAAAAACACAGACAGGCTAAATATTTTTTTTAAACGTTTATTACTTTTTTTCCCCCTGAATACAAAAGAAATTGAAAAAGTAAACCATGAACTCTACTTTGCAGGTCAGACAGACAGGAAGACTATTGCAGTTATATTGCCACGAGACTGACTTAACGTCTAGAAATCTGAATAGTTTATGTCTTTTAATAAATGCACTTGGCATTGTTATAGTCTGAATGATGGCTGCCTTTCAGCTAAGCTTCCTTTGATTACACTGTTCTTGTGTTGGTTGGCCCCACCTTGGCTATTATACTTGCAGGATCTGCTTATCAAGTACAAGAATTGGATTAGGGAGACAATTCTCAAAAGATACAGTAATTTTAGCCATCACTTTCAACCAGTGATACACAAACTGTGTACTCTAGGCTGCATCAGTAAGTTCCCAACAATTCTGCGTGCTACTTAAAAGACCATCTGTGGAAGTGTCTGTAACATTATGCAATTTTGTTATAAAAATGGGGAAATAGAAGAATAGCCTGTGCTATAATTACAATGTATGTTCCATCCACACTGAAATAATCCCATAGTGTTTTCATAAATTCTGACAACCAAACAAAAGTGCTATGCAGTGCTTTCTACATTCTGTATTCTAATAAAGGCACAACCAGCACAACTAGACAATCAACACACAATTACACTTACTTTCAACAGAATTAGGAGAGACAGGAAAATACACTTTGGCAAGCTTAAAAAAGTGAAGGATGATTGGAAACAAATATGTTTTCAATTATTAAAGGAACCCTCCTGTCACCATAACTGCTACAGAGAGCTGTAGTGGTTATGGTGCCAGGAGTGCTTTGGTGCACGCCCACGTCCCCA
The DNA here is from genome assembly GCF_036172605.1 of Pelobates fuscus. Classification (NCBI taxonomy): domain Eukaryota; kingdom Metazoa; phylum Chordata; class Amphibia; order Anura; family Pelobatidae; genus Pelobates; species Pelobates fuscus. The sequence continues at coordinate 126,261,556 of NC_086320.1, forward strand.
ATGTAAGTTGTAAGTCTTTTCTTACCCAGGCTCTGTTGGGTGCCACTCTTTGCCCCCTCTCTCTCAACTGCAGAGAGGTAGAAGCTCTTACTTAGGAGCTTCCATTACCTTCCTCAGCAAAGTCCTGCAATGCAGGGCCAGTTCATTGGCTGAGCGTCTGTAATTGGCGCAGGCACACACATTCTGGCTCTCATAAAAGGTAGGGACTGGCGCCCACCAGACCTTGGTTAAGAAAAGGGAAAAAAAGTATTTAAACTGGTAGACTAGTTACATTGGGGGAAGAGCCAGGGCACTTCTAGCAACATAATCACTACAGAGCGCTGGAACAAATACGTCGCTAGCAGTGTTAATTTAGCGATGAACAGAATCAGTTTAAACAACGTACTTTTATGAACAAAGTAATGGCATATGTCAGTGCACGGACTTATCTGTGATAGTGGTGCTTTATCAGTTTGGTGCCAACTGAATAAAAGATATCCAAAATCAAATAAACTTCATAGGTATAACAGGCAGTTTGGCGAACGGTAATACAGTAAATTGTTTATAGCTGTTTATTAGAAATACCTAAACCTATTCTAAAGATAAAATGAGCATTTCGAATTCATAACGCTTTCAACGTAACCATGCTTACAGTATATAGTCTCTGTATTCTTTACCACTCACATACTTGAAGGGTCATAAAAAAAAAAAAAAAAAAAAAAAAACAACTTCTAAAAGGAGGATTAAGTCAACAATATCCTTATCTATAAAGTAAGAGTCAAAGACCTGCAAATGTCTCCACCATACAAGCACTATCATCTCCAAACATGTAATCAACTAGTGGCTAATACTAGCTTTTAAAAATTGAAAAACTAAACTCTTGAATAATACGGTTCGACTTCAAAACCAATACATATTTGTCATATTTCAAGCGAGGGTGCAAGTTTTAAACAAAATAATGCTATAGCAGGTATGGTTTAGGAATTGTAATGTAAATGCCAAAAAAAGATGCAAATTAAAACCTAGTCTACTATACTTAACCACTACCTTTGACTACACATTTTGGCTGTTCACTCAGAGCCTTAGAGTGCAGTGTGCACACCACTCAATTTCTAAACTACAAACTCACTCACTCCCAACAATCTCTACATTAGCTGGTCACGTGTATATTAACAAAGTCGATGGCTGATAAATAAATGGTAGATGATGAACAAAATAAGGGCCAATCTATATAGCATTTCTATTAAGAACACTACGTAGCATTCTGGAAAACTGCACATCTGTTTAAAATTCACACCTTAATGCTTCTTAAATGAAAAAAAAAAAATAGACTGCAGGGAGATTTAAAGCCAGAAATCAATAAGTTCGACCAGACATGACAGGAAGAGAGAAAAACAAACAAAAAAAATAAATACACTTTGGTCCATTCCCAGGCACTGAAATATTGAACGTGTGTTTAAACATTCCATACTATTTAATTATTCACTATTTCGATTCATAATTATTAAATAAACATAAAAGTGGCAATTCTGCATACTATGGCACAATTAAATCCATGATCAGTCCTACAACTGGCCATGTGTGCTAGCTAAACATTCATGTTATAAGAACAGACCCTGCATATGCACAGGAGCTCATTCTTAAATAATTTGGGAAAATGGAATGTAAAGTTTAAAGCCTATTTTGCTGGGACAATTCCCTGCAAACAACAAAGCTAAACTGGGCCTTTATGCAGTACATTAAGTGCAAAAGTAAGAGGTTTAAAAAAAAAAAAAGTAGGTTCACAGCACCAGAAGCAAGGATGGCCTTAACCTGTGGTCCCTCTAATATAAACTGCACAAAGGCCCAACACCAGATCAAAGGAACCAAGTCCTGATTCTTTATTAGGTAGTGAATATGAAATGTGCTGTGTGGTCTCTGAACCATTTCAGTGCTTGGCCAAACACACAGATGATGTCAAACAAAATACTGGTCCCAAACAATAGTCTTTGTAATGCAAACTACAAGTTTAAAATAATGACAATAACAATAGAACAAAAATAAAAAGTAAAACTTTGTGCAAAGCAATACTTTCACAGAACATGAATACAGAAAAAAAATGACATTATTAACATATAAAATATAACAAAAGCAGCCACCAGAATGGCCTCTCCTAGATACATTGCTAGTTAGCATGTGTAGTAGCGATTATTTTGAGGACAGGAGTCAGAAGAAAAGGATGGAATAACTATCTGAACACACATTTTCAACCAAATCATGTGAATTGTCAATGTCTCTCACCTTAGTATGGCCAGAACAAGAAGAAGGACAATAGTTGCAAGTGTGGAAAAAGCCAGAGAATGTATTTTAGAAAATGTTCTGTTTTTTTCCTCTCCAAATATTAATGTGTGGGGAAACTACTTGGCAATAGGAGTTTCCACTTTACAAGGTATAAGATCATTCTATACCTTATAGTAAGCTCTAGTATTTTATAATGAAACGTATTGTATAGTAAGCAGTACAAACTATATGTAAGAAATGACACCAGCTATAAAAAACGGCCAATCCCATCTGAAGCAGGGTGTTCTATACACACATGCATACAAACACACGCCTAGGATGCATTCTTCTCCAGGTTTTAGAAATTATTTCCAATAGGAAAGGCATAAGCCACTTCAATCTTTTGCGTACACCTGCTGCGTATACATCCCCAGTAAGGTCAGAGCCATTATTGAAAAGTACATTTTCAGATTAGTGGAAAAATCAGGTATGTATGATTCCGGGTCAATCTGATGCAGATATGCCTGGATTTACAAATACAGCTTTTACACAAACCTAAAGCCGCTTAAACTATTAAGTGAAATTAGGGTTCAAGGAACAAGCAGTACAATGAAGTCTCTCTCATTCCACCATGTATTTCCTTTGTAATTATTAATGGAACATGCCTCACAGAGTTTTTTTTAAGAATTCAAGATATAACCAATAAATGACATGGAGGAATCCAAAAAACCTAAAGAAATCACTTAATTGCACAGGTGGTCTTCTCCTGACCTGTTGACACAAGTGAAACTCCAGGTAGTTCTGTGAAGTCACCTTTTTAAAACAATAGTAATAGTAAACAGTGACGACATTGGACGCAACCATGTGGAACAAGCAAGCACAGAAATACATAAAAATGAAAAAAAGGTACCGTAATTTTTCTCTACAAAAAGGTAGCAGCTTCAGTACATGACTCCAAGACATCCTGAGATACAGATGACATAAAACATCAGACACAGATAGCATGCCCATTTAAGGGCACACACAGTATCTCAGGGGTTGGTCTGCACCAGTCACAGCACCTAAGGAATGTTAGAGTGTTGGAAACACCCCTACAAGCACCGGATTACAAGGACCTTCATGAAGAATAGATTTTCCAAAAAACATATGTTCCTGTAAATATGACTGTTGCCAACCCAATTGGAATGATAAAAGGTTTCCAGTATAACCACCTTTTTCTTTTCCGTTCCACTTCGTTCAGCTTCTGTTTCATCTGCTGCACCTTCTGTGACGTGATTGCTTTCCGATCTTCTCGCACCCTTTTTCTAACCATACTGGAGACAGAGGGGGGGAAAATAAGGAGTCAACAGCTTGTAGTCTATATGGTTACATACAGAGAGTTAGGCCTACTTCGTGCAGGGGCAAGGTAATGTCTCATTTCCTTAAGACCATGCCATCATCACAATCAGATCCGCTTAGAGTCTCAACCAGCCTTTAATGTTCTTATTTAACAAATAGTCATATATAGCACTGCTGAGGATTAATAACTACAGCATGCCAGCTGATTGCAGAAAAACTAATCTGTCAATGAATGTTAAAGAGTTACATGCAATTATTTAATTAAAAATAGATACAATGATCACACAAAAATACACCCCTTTATATTGCAACAGACAGGCATATGTGGCCAATATAATCTATAGATTGCTGCCAGTTGGTGAAACAAGACATTCGGTGAGCTAGCTTGAGTGTTTTTTTCTTACAATGCCTTATGCTGACCACAAACAGATATTGTCAATTACCTTTCCGCATCGGCATCTGAAGTTTCATAAGGTTTAATACACATGTCAGAATTTTTCTCAGTTTGCTCTTGCTCCTCCACAGAAACCCTGTTCCCGTTGTACCTCTCCCCAGTAGGTCTCTGGAGAGATGGACATTTTTCTGCTTTTGGGGAATGATCTTCTTTGGAAAGTTCCTTCCACTTGTTCTAAAATGAACATTCAAACAAAGTTTACATGTAAAACAAGAATTAATTCACACATATACATGTAATCAACAGCAAAAACAAAGCTGCTTACACACTATACAATACTTGGCTTAACTCAACTCACAGGATTATTAACTAAAGTGAGAATTCAAAGAGAATTTCAAATTTAAGGTGGAAATATCCAGACTGGAAACATTCTCTAAGTTAATGATTTCACCTCAGCTACTTTGGCCTTAAATTTGAAATTTGCTTTGAACTCACTTTGAATTAACAGGATAAATGTTTTCATGAACCTTTTGGGCTTTACTGCTATGCTGTCTGCAAAGATAGAACAAATACAAACACTGTTCGCATGCACAATAGGAATTGGGGGATTAAGAGGACACATTCTGTGTGTGGATGAAGTGAAACAAATACCGTATATACTCGAGTATAAGCCGACCCGAATATAAGCCGAGGCCCCTAATTTTACCCCCAAAAAATGGGAAAACTTATTGACTCGAGTATAAGACTAGGGTGGGAAATGCAGCAGCTACTGGTAAATTTCTAAATAAAATTAGATCCTAAAAAAATTATATTAATTGAATATTTATTTACAGTGTGTGTATATAATGAATGCAGTGTGTGCGTATGAATGCAGTGTGTGCGTATGAGTGCAGTGCGTATGAGTGCAGTGCGTGTGTGTCTATAATGAATGCAGTGTGTGTGTGTATGAGTGCAGTGTGTGTGAGTGCAGTGTGTGTGAGTGCAGTGTGTGTGAGTGCAGTGTGTGTGAGTGCAGTGTGTGTGAGTGCAGTGTGTGTGAGTGCAGTGTGTGTGAGTGCAGTGTGTGTGAGTGCAGTGTGTGTGAGTGCAGTGTGTGTGAGTGCAGTGTGTGTGTGTGCAGTGTGTGTGTGTGCAGTGTGTGTATATGAATGAAGTGTGAGTGTGTGTGAGTGCAGTGTGTGTGAGTGCAGTGTGTGTGTGAATGCAGTGTGTGTGTGAGTGCAGTGTGTGTGTGAGTGCAGTGTGTGTGTGAGTGCAGTGTGTGTGTGTGTGCAGTGTGTGTGTGTGAGTGCAGTGTGTGTGTGTGAGTGCAGTGTGTGTGTGTGTGTGTGAGTGAGTGCAGTGTGTGAGTGAGTGCAGTGTGTGAGTGAGTGCAGTGTGTGTGTGAGTGCAGTGTGTGTGTGAGTGCAGTGTGTGTGTGAGTGCAGTGTGTGTGTGAGTGCAGTGTGTGTGTGAGTGCAGTGTGTGTGTGAGTGCAGTGTGTGTGTGAGTGCAGTGTGTGTGTGAGTGCAGTGTGTGTGTGAGTGCAGTGTGTGTGAGTGCAGTGTGTGTGAGTGCAGTGTGTGTGAGTGCAGTGTGTGTGAGTGCAGTGTGTGTGAGTGCAGTGTGTGTGAGTGCAGTGTGTGTATATGAATGAAGTGTGAGTGTGTGTGATGCAGTGTGTGATGCAGTGTGTGTGAGTGCAGTGTGTGTATGAATGCAGTGTGTGTGAGTGCAGTGTGTGTATATGAATGAAGTGTGAGTGTGTGTGATGCAGTGTGTGTTTGTGTATGTGTTGGTGGGGGTGGGCATTTAATATATTATTAATTATTATTTTTTTTATTTTTTTTTATATTATTTATTTTTTGTATTATTATTTATTATTTAATTATTATTATTTTTATTTTTTTTATTATATATTTTTTTCGTCCCCCCTCCCTGCTTGATACATAGCAGGGAGGGGGGCTCCTTCCCTGGTGGTCCAGTGTCATTGGTAGTTCAGTGGGGGGGAGAGGGGTGCTGGCAGAGCTGTACTTACCTTTCCTGCAGCTCCTGTCAGCTCCCTCCTCCTCCGCGCGGTCTGTGCAGCTCCCTCTGTCAGCTCCCAGTGTAAGTCTCGCGAGAGACTTACACTGGGAGCTGACCGAGGTGCTGAACGGACGGCGCGGAGGAGGAAGGAGCTGACAGGAGCTGCAGGAAAGGTAAGTACAGCTCTGCCAGCCCCCACAGCCCCCAGTCTGTATTATGGCAATGCAAATTGCCATAATACAGACTATGACTCGAGTATAAGCCGAGTTGGGGTTTTTCAGCACAAAAAATGTGCTGAAAAACTCGGCTTATACTCGAGTATATACGGTAATTCAGCTATTTTGTCAACGTAGAGTTGAGATTGAATAAATACCATCATGATATGTTCACTGTTAAACATGGCAGAGTTTGCTCATTGCTTGCTGTGGGACCTAAATAATTCACGTGCTTTTTCATTACACAGTGCGTGGGACCTGATTGATCTTGAATCTTTACGTTAATATAAGGCATTACCAGATGTGAATATAAAACAGATTTTTACATTCCATGCAGATTGACAGGTTTAAAATGACTTTTTACTGACAAATTACCAATTAAACACAATGCTACAACATAAATGAGATAATTGTATACTAACTTGTATATTTGAGTCCCCCATTATATATTTTGCACCCTCGATTACAGCCATGTATGAGAATCTTAGTTGACCTGGCGTCTGAATTAATCCCATTCTATAACTTCGCATATTCAGCAATACTTCCTTAATGTCCACTGAAGATGGATCCTCTCTTTTTTCCATCTAAGAGAATTGTTAAGGCGTTATTAGAATTTGAGATATAAGGGCTAGAAGAAAAAAAATATATGCATCCAGAATATCTAGCAGAAGTAAAATATTACTTGATAAGTGTATGTGATCCAAGTGGGTTCTAAACAAACTGTGCGTTATGTGGGTACTTTACGTTAAGAGAGAACAAAATGTAAATTTGTAGCTGGTTGCCTGATGGGTGTCATGCACACCATCCCAAGTCCCTATGCAGATTTAAATAAATGAAAAAGTTTTTGTATTACTCCAATGGCCAACATGTCACCCTGCTGCTTACAGCTAAAATGTAAAATCTCTAACGAGAAAGGGAGAGGTGTTTTTTTGTTTTAATTAAACTGCTACACACTTTACCCTTTACAAAATGTACTAAAACATCAACAAGAGATTGATAAAATAAATAAATAAATATATGTATTCAATACAATATTAAACACAAATCTGCACACAAAATGAATATGCCCACCCATAATCCTTTGCAGTAGTAACATCACAGCTAATTTGAGATTTCTGTCGAAAAACCAAGTCTCTTCACTGGTGTGTGCAGATCTGTGTTTAACATTGTATTGACTATGAAAGGAAAAGAAACCTGGAAAAGAAATTCAATTTACAGGATTAATAACTAATGGGAGAATTCAAAGACAATTTCAAATTTAAGGTCAAAATATCCAAACTGGAAACATTCTGATGTCGGAAAAGAAAGTAAATAAATATTCCAGTGATACATCTCCTAAATTCAGCCAAGTTTTGACTTGCACCAATATTTTCTGCTACTGTTCAGGAGAAGTTAGTTTATGCCACCCATGACCATAGTCAAATCTATCTTTAAATTAGCATGGGGACAGACATAAAGCTTCTAACTGCATCATTATCCTTGGATCTGACACCGCTTCCTTTAAATGAATATTTTATCTATGCACATAGAAGACTGATATATGGTAAATTAAATAACTTACCAAAACAAGACAAGTGTCGACCAATGAAAACGTTCCAGAACGCCCTATACCTGCACTGCAGTGGACAACGCACGGGCCGTAGGCAGGACCCAAGGAGCCCGAATCACGAACTTTAAACAAAAAATTTAGGAATGAGGCTGGAGATTCAGGTACTCCAAAGTCCGGCCACGTGGTATAATGGAAATGATAAATCTCTCTTACTTCTGATGTCTGAAAAACAATCCATTATAACAAAGTGATCAGGAGATTAATCAATATTTTTGAAGTAAGTATATGGAGAACAAACTAAACATAATAAAATGACTTACATTAATATTCTGTAACTGCAGCACTCGCACCGTGTAGTAGGATTTAATATCTTCAGACAACAATTTCACATAAAGCCCAGTTTCCTTGAATAGCAGGACTTCCTCCTCAGGTGTGGGCCAGTACTGTGCACATTTGACCTAAATAAGATTATACATATATTTACTACACACAAATATACATACTGCAGTGTACCTGCTCAGTGATGAAGTGTCTACAGCCATCATTCAGCTCATTGATTGGCAGCTTATAGTTACAAACGGACATGCGAGCAGAGCTTACTCCTCTACGAGGGAGAGCTGTCAAAGTAGTGAATAAGGGCTAACACACAAGAAGGATTTGGGAATTGTAATATATATAAAAAAAAAAAAAAAAAAAAAAACAGCATATTAGCGTGCTTTCCTTAGTAAGCTTACTGTCAGTATTTGTTACGAACTGACCCGAGATGAATGCTACTGTCAGCTCTAAATTTGATACTAATCGCTACTTAACTATCTGATATATTTGAAACATTCTGTCAGTTTGTACTATGACTGAGCCTTCGCTTCAGCATTTAGAGGGAGGCTCTATATACTTGGCAACGATTCAATATTTCTCTAAGTACATTTCTTCGGCTACTATCTCTGCCCCCCCCCCCCCCCCCCTCCTGGTGAGCACAGACGTGTGCTCCAGTGTACTACATGGATATAGTGCAACTTAGTATATTTTGTCATTGAGTCATCAAGCCATGTTTTTCATTTAGTAGACTTATCATTTAGTTTAGGTTTTACCACTATTTATTTTGTTTGTGTGTGTACACTCTTGGTGATTGCTATTTTTTGCAATTTTTAACAATATACAATAAATCCTTTTTTGTTTTCATATTTCTTAGCCTCCTATTGATATCTCAGATAATTTTCTAAACCTTTACAGGCATTCCCAGTATCTGTTTTACACCGGTACACTATCTTAACTTTTGTGTGCTTACAATAAATAGGGTATCAGCTTAAACGCTTTAAAGCTACCTACTACGCACAAGGCATTAAAGTAAAATGCACGCACACAGATTGCAATCACGCCAAGCATCCCAAAAAATTGCATATCTAACGACAAAAAAAGGCACTAAGGCTCAAACGCCAAGGGATATTAGCAACGAGTTCGCGCAGTATTACACCGAATTATAGAATATTAAACATGATGGGCAGGCACACCAACCCCAGAGTACAGACATTAATAAGTACCTAGAAGGCCTTCACCTGCCAAAATTGATCCCTACACAACAGACCATACTTGCCCAACAGGTGTCGGAATGCGAAGTCATTTTAACTATAAGCGCCCTGCCTCCGGGCAAATCACCTGGACCTGATGGTCTGGACAATCTTTATTAAAAAAATTTAGCAGTACATAAGCTCTACACCTTCACACATTTCAAGACGCAATTGCCCACAAATCACTATTTAAAAACATGTTATTGGCGCACATTGTTACACTTCCCAAACCAAATCGCCCATACTCCCCCAAAATGTTAGACCTATATCACTATTGAACACGGATGCCAAAATCTTTGCAAAACTGCATGCAACCCGATTAAGCAACATACTACCCCACATTATCCACAATGACCAAGTGGGGTACGTGGCAGGCAGACAGGGATCGGGAAATACGAGAAAAGTACTGAACATAATGCATGGCTATTAGGCGACACGGAAGTGAGGTTTACTGATATCACTAGACATGGGAAAAGCCTTCAACTGCCTACATTGGGGATTCCTGGAGGCGGTATTGCTCAAATTTGGAATACCCGATTGGTTCCAGTCAACGGTGAAGGCCCTTTATAGCCACCCTACTGCGCATGTGCTCAATGCAAGGTTCCTGTCTGACCCCTTTTTGATCACAAATGGGACGAGGCAGGGGTGCCCACTCTCCCCCTTACTATACGTATTGGCGCTAGAACCTCTGGCGCAGTCCATTAGAGATCATACCTCTATACATGGGATCACAGTTCGCCGAAGAGCATACAAAGTGAATTTATTCGCAAATGATATCCTGCTCACTCTCACACAGCCACACAGATTTCCCTCCCAAATCTCCTGGAAACAATAACAGAGTATGGAACCCATTCCTACTATAAGCTCAACGTGGCCAAGATCCAAGCCCTAGGCATAGGGATCCCAGACACAATACTGCACACACTATGGGCATCTTTCTCCTTTGATTGGAGATCTGATTATATCACCTTCTTAGGACTCAACCTCACAAAAAACCTGGCCAAACTAATGAAATACAACCATGAGAAACTCTTAAGAGACATAACCGAAACATCAAGGGGTGAGAACCTAAATTCTTAGCCCGGCTTGGCAGGATAGCGTCAGTGAAAATGTCAGTCCTCCCTAAACTCAAATACCTGCTCAGAATGCTACAAATATCTGTCCCCAAAACCTATTTAGAAAGACTTCAGGCAATGTTAACCCTGTTTTTTTATGGGACAAGTGTAAGATCCGTGTCTCCTCAAAACTCCTACATAAACCCCTAGACCATGGTGGATTTGGATTGCCTAACATTAAAACGAGTATTACAGGGCTGCACTGCTGGCCTCAGTGATAGCCTCTCACACAGCAACCCTCCCCCCGCAATCGATTAAACTTGAGTCGCACTGATCTTGCCCCGAGGGCCTGCAACATCTCTTCTGGATACTTAAACACACGCCCAAACATGCCAAATATGTTGCATACTACTGACCTACTCTTCCATACATGGGACAGACTAAAACAAAGAATAGGTGAGGAACATATGTGGCTCCCAGCTGCTCCCATATCTTGCTTGCATGCTATCAACCCATCCTTTGACTACACGCCTTGGCAGGAAGGAGGCTGTGCCTCCATCGGCCAATTGTTTGAAGGAAATGGTATGATGCAATTCCCAGACCTCATACATAAATTCAAGTTACCAATGAAGGCGTTGTTCTCATACTTCCAACTGAAAGCGTTCCTCACGCACAACCCCCCCATTTTCACACTCGCCGACCATGGCCTTTTCTGAAAAAGCATTCTTAGCCCCTACCACGCCCAAAAAATTACTAGCCTCTATATACAGAGAACTGACAGTCCCAGTAGCACGCACACACAAAAAAGTTGTGCTAGACTGTCATAGCGATTTAGACCGTACATTAAAGACTGGAAAAAAGCAATGATAGCCCACAAGGGAAAGACAAGCTGTGCGTCACACCTAGAACTAATGAGAAAAATCCAGTATCGCTGGTATATGGTCCTGGAAAGACTAGCGCGAATTTATCCAAACACTTCTAACTCATGCTGGAACTGTTTACAGGATACAGGGACGATGTGCCACATTTGGTGGACGTGTCCCAAGATTGAGGGATATTGGCATATGGTTGGGGACAGGCATCACACTCACACCTGACTTATGCCTATTTATGCCATTAGAAAACCTCCCACGACCGGCCTCTTCTCTACTTTTCCACGTCCTTATGGCAGCAAATTTGCTGAAAGACAGAGCATGGGGGCTTCACCCTAAAAACGATGAGTCCCTGACCAGAGACAGGAGAAGCAAGCCTACATTGTACAAATTTAGCCCTCCCCCCTCCTCCCACACACACACACACACACCTTTTCTTTTACGCTTCCCTCCCTCCCCACCCCCACATTCCCCCCCCTCCCTGCTTTAAAATAAAACTGAGCCAAGTGGCTAGGCAGTCTCAAAGGAGAGGCAAGGGTAAATTAGAGTAATCCGAACATCACTTACTATAAGGGAGACACAAAGGCATTGCTATTATGCTAAAACATACAAACAAAAAAAAAACCAACAAAAAACACAGAGCACTGCCGAATTACCTAGCGCCTAGACAAGAGAACTGATTAACATTGTCTCAGCTTCGAGATAGGCCACCACCACCAGATGTCTACTTAGCATTCCAATAGTTAGATCCCACGCAGTCATCCGAAGTGGGTAGACTTACTGGGCAAGGCGTAGTGCAGACACCTAGAGACACTAGGAATGAGACCAGGTTCTCAAAAGGCATCATCTACACTGACAGGGCATCCCATATTGGGCCAAGACGACACACACTCCACCTAACATGCGTGTAGCATTGTATTGTAACCATGTATCTATTACCAAACCAGAATATGTCATGTGTGCATCCAATCGAAATGTAATGTACCCACTGGTTTATGATATTCACCCTTTTTTTCTGTACCCAACTGCCTCTTTGCTGAAAAAATAAATAAATAAATGTAAAAAATGTATAAGAAGTGGCTTAGACAGTTCATACTGTATACAGTAAAACATTACATAATCTAGAAGTCAGGAGCCAGTTTTTTTTTGTTTTTTTTTTCAAACAAAGCAAGCTTTATTTTAAAACAACAAAAAAACAATTCTTAGAGGGACACTATAGTAACCAGAACCACTACAGCTTAATGTAGTGGTTCTGGTGTCTACAGCCTGTCCCTGTAGGCTTTTCAATGCTACCTAGTAACACCTCTAGTGGCAGTCACTCAGATGGCAATTAAAGTGTTTCCTATCTACATTCAGCATCTCCACGCTCTGCATGGAGGCACTGAACATTCCACCTACTTATGCATTGATTCAATGCATCTTTATATGGAGATGCTGATTGGCGCAGCGTTTTGCCACATGTGCGTAATAGCCTTCCAATGCTTTACCGTGGGAAAGCATTGGATTGGCTGAGATCATCAAGTTCAGACATGGAGGCAATCTCAGACATGGAGGCAAGGCTAGCTGCAGCAAGTACGGCATGGCGGGAATAAAAAAGGGGGGGGGGGGCGGGCAGTAAAAACACCATTCCCATGCAATTGAAGGGGGGGAGGTCACCTAAACATACACACATTATCTCACACACCCACAAATTATTTGTTTTAATTCAATTTAAGTCCACTCTCCTTTGTGAGAGCTGGTGTGGATTGTTTACCTGGGGTCCAGTGGGGATGATCTTTAATCTTCCTGCTCTGTTCCTGCCAGTTAGTGATGCCATATCCAGAGTGACATTGACACGACACTCCTTAGTTAATATGCCCTCATGCAGTACTCACACACACCACTTTCTGTTTGGCACTGTTTCTCATTTCTTTTCGTTAAGCACTTCACCTGGCCCTTGTTTAGCACCTATATATTCTGGTTTCTCCCCTCACTCCCTTGCTGAAAAACCTAAGGTGAAAGCAACCCATGGAAGAGGAGGTTATTGTGCCAAAGGCAGCTCACGACTTTGATGTGGAGAGGTTTGATGATTCCAATTTTAACCCTTCTACCTCTGGGGGTTCGAAGATTGGCACCTCTCTTACAAACGCAACTATGAAAAATGAGTTGTCGCCAAGTAAAGAAGACTGTTATCCTCAAGTGGAATACAAAGAGTCAGACTTGGTGCAACGTGACAAACTCGTGATGGATCAACCCCAAGAAAAGGATCTAAATTAGACTTGTTCAGAACCCATAGTCTGAAGAAGACTCTATAGTCCTATGTAAGTTACATGCTCTGGTAGAAAAATGTCTCTGCTGCAAGAGGAAACACGAACTACCACACTTGTACCTGAACAAAGCATCGAAAATTCTTCAAATCAGCTGCTTGAGCAAACTCCAAATGAAGTGAGTGAAACCGAACAAGAAGGCAACATTCACATTTCTGGTACCTGTTCCCTTGATGAAGGAAGCTCCTTCTATGAATCATCAGTTGCCATGATGCCTATCACTCCACCTAAACCTCAGCAAGTATTAAAAGACTTGTCTTCAGTTCAGTGTCTTTCTATGCCACTTAATGAACTACCTCAAGCTGAGCACATTAACGAAGAGAATGATCTAAGTGACCAGGTATCTCTATCTGTTGCAGAGTTATATCAGTTTAACATAGTCGTCCCTGCTTCGGCTGGCCTCATGCGCATTTCTGCGGTCTGAGGAGGAGGGTTCGCAGAGTGCTCCTGATCCTGTACTCGTTAATCTAGGAGATTCTCCTCGATTGATTCCAGTGGTACCTACCCAAGATAACTCAGACTGTTCTCCTTTCTACAGAAGTTTCATTGCAGTCTTTATTCCAAGGATCCTACAAGCCAGAAACCAAGTCAGACCCAGGACTTCTGAGTGATGCAATTGTTACCAGCAATAGCCCCAGATCTAGTGGGATGGCACGTTTGTCAGTCACTGGTAATGAATATTCCTTATCGTATGTGCCTTTAATTTCTGTTTCTGTGTCTGCCCTTCTAATGTTAAATGTTACTCTACAGTCCTTGCTTTTATATGTTTCTATCCTGCCTCGTTTGTTTCTCCCGTGGGTTTCTCCACCTCTTATTCCTCCTAAGCCTCCTCCTTGTTTTCCCCACCTGTTTTTTCTTCTGTCACCTATGTTTTTTTTTTGGGGGGGGGGGGGTTTTAGAGCGCCAGGAGTCGCTCCTTAAAGAGGTGGGGGGGGAGGGTACTGTCACGACACTCCTTAGTTAATATGCCCTTGTGCAGTACTCCTACTCACCACTTTCTGTTTGGCACTGTTTCTCATTTCTTTTCGTTAAGCACTTCACCTGGCCCTTGTTTAGCACCTATATATTCTGGTTTCTCCCCTCACTCCCTGCCAGATCATTGTCTCTTGTCTCCAGTTTCCCTGGTTCCTGGTTCCCTGTGATTCTGGCTCCTGGCTCCTTGGTCCTGTGTCCTACGCCTCCTGGTCTTTGTTCCTGTGTTCTCCTTGTCTTCGTCCTGTGTCCTCCTGGTCCTTCGTTGCTGCGCCCTCCGATCCGATGTTCTGGTTTCCGTGATCTCTGCTTTATTACCAGTGATCCTGACCCTGCAGCCTTGTTCATTTATTCTACTTCTGATCTTGCTTCTTGGTGTCAGTATATTAATCTTGTGACTCTGGATCTGTGCCCTACCTGCTACTCGTGGTAACTGCACAATCCTGCCCTTGTACCCAAGGACTGTTCCAGTATATGCTGCCTGCACGATTCGTGCATAATCTGATTTATTGTACATATTTTGTGGCATTGTATATATATTGTTTTCTCTTTTGGTTCTCTGTATATATCTCTGCCAGGATATGATGTCTGTAATGACATGAAGGGGTGCTGCCCTGGAACAGCACTGTCATTTAAAATGTGTATATATATCTTGATTTACCCTAATCATTTGTGTCTTGGCATTTATTTCTCTGCTGTATTGGTACCCACATTTTAAATGACAGTGCTGTTCCAGGGCAGCACCCCCATGTCTGTAATGACATAAAGGGGTGCTGCCCTGGAACAGCACTGTCCTTTAAAATGTGGGAACCAATACAGCAGAGAAATAAATGCCAAGACACAAATGATTAGGGTAAATCAAGATATATATATGTGGGAACCAATACAGCAGAGAAATAAATGCCAAGACACAAATGATTAGGGTAAATCAAGATATATATATCTTGATTTACCCTAATCATTTGTGTCTTGGCATTTATTTCTCTGCTGTATTGGTTCCCACATTTTAAATGGCAGTGCTGTTCCAGGGCAGCACCCCTTCATGTCATTACAGACATCATATCCTGGCATCACTGCAGGGCATGCGAGGGAGCAGCGCAGGAACATTACAGCTTCCTCGCTGTCAAATACCCAGGCACCAAGAAAAAATACTTAATCACCATGGCGACATGGGATTTGTGGAGCCCTGATCTACATGCTTTCAAATTTAACAGAGCAAAATATGAAATTCTGGATTTCGAAGAAGTGGCTTAGACATAGTTAATACTGTATACAGTAAAACATTACATAATTGAAAAAGTCACTTGGAACAAGTCTGAGTTGGAAGATTTGCCACAAAACTACAAAGGACTCTGAGCTCCAGCAACTGTACCAATGACCTACAAAAGGTAGCCTTCTGAAAGGCCATCTCAATATTTTAACTTGCAAATCATCATCTCATGGTATTTTACCCACATATTTAAATTCTATACCACTCTAGTGCAATTGCTGCAGGGTTTAGCAACCTCCTCTCTTTTTACACACTGAAAGTTGCCATATTGGTTTGCGGGACCTATGTTGCTTTGAGAACGGCAAGTCAGGAATGAAAATTACCTCCATCATGGCATACCACTTACAAAATCCAGAGAATTCAAAACAGGGTATGTCCAATCTTTTTCAGTAGCCATTTAGTCACAAACCCTAGTTTGTTGTTGGGGTTCATATTTGTTTCACACAAAACTGCACTTTACTGATATTAGTCATTGTATGTTTTACTGATCTAAAACACTTGTAACTTGTGAGACATCTCTGAATAAAAATATAACAGTAACCCCATGTACAGGGTTTATGAGATTTTGGAAAGCTACAGGGTCAAATATAGGGAGGCACCCAGTTTATAATTAATAACATAATATAATTGTAAATCAAATTGTGCATGTATACACTACACACCAAGTATATTTTGATAAATATGTACATTTATTCATAATTTATTTTAGAGATTATTTTTACAGAAGTATGTTACTTTATCTCTATGTTAGGGGGATCTGCCAATCATACCAATCTGAGTCATGCGATCCAACTGTTATCGCAATCACATAACTCAGACAGTTACCCTCCGATTTGATCTGGGGAGGATGAGTCCTGATGTTAGGGCGTGCAATGCTGCCTGATGCCGTGAAAGTCCTCCTTTTGTAGGACAGCATAGAACACCCCACTGTCGGAAAAGGGTTAACATCAACTCCCCCTACTTAGATGTCAGACAAGACATGAGAGTTGCTTACTTGAAAGAGGGACTATCCCCATCTCATGTACATATGTGTATTCAGTGATTGCAAAGAATCTGGTAAATAATCACCCTATACTGTAATAAAGAAAATAAATACGGTCACTAAAGTAAGTGATTTTCTGTCTTATAACAGATACCACTACATTCAGTTTTTGTTTGATGTGTGTTTATATATGTTGAGTTGTTTTTTTTGTAAACCTTGGGATGGCATTTATTGTGGTCTTTGATCTTGCACCAGGCCTAGACCATAAAACATCTAGATAGCCATCACCAGAGCTGAACACAAGGAATTTCTTAGAGTGGGCAATAGACTGCCAGACCAACCCCCTCTGATCCCCCAGGGGTCTGCCCACTGAGAAATAACTAGGGGTGCTGGACTATCCAGAGTTCAGTATTCATTTTTCTTTTGTCAGTAACTTCTAGGCGATCAATACCAACTAAGACTCCCACAAGAATTCTATATGGGGTAAATATATGTAAGGAATCTCTTGTGTTTTCTCCTATTATGTACTGTTTTGCAATTTGTTATCTGTATGTCATTTATTTCTGTATTTTGTACTCAGCACTGTGAATCTTTTTTGTCAGATTAAATGTTTAATTAATCAGCTTGTGTCTCTGTTTTCTACGAGCTTTATTCTCCAGAGAGCTCAGGTAAACACGTTACCAAAAAGGGTTAATTATAAGTGTTTGATTAGTAAAAGTAGAACTGTGATCCTATAATTCTCCTGTGTGTGGGGTAACCTAAGACGCCCGGGTTTAAAAGTCTTGGTGGTGGCAGTAAAGTGTGTACTAGGGGGTTAGTGTAGAAGGGATTGCAGGGGTTAATTGAGTGGTTGCTGGGACTAGCAACAGGTAACCAGGGGTCTGGTGTCATTAACCCTGTCACTTCCACACTCTCCCCACTGTCTCGGCTGGGCCTATAGCCCACGCTCGTGACAAAGGTATTGAAAGATTAACAAGTCCTTTCAGAGGAGGTGACCTCTTCCACATTTTGTCCAAGAGAGAAAAAAAACGCTTAGTCCTTTGCACTTATTGTCTAATGGGATATTTCTGTATTTTAATGAAAGTAAATCTGTTACTTTGCAGTAATTCATAAAAATATATTCTCTATAAAATACTGATGAAGACTGCATTGGAATTCCAATGCAAACCAAGCATATCATAAGACAAAGAAGGGACAACTTTGTCTGACAAACCTGAGGTTGACAAAAGGTAGAGCTAAGCTGTGAACTTTTGTCCATGAATGTCTATGAATTTTCTGCAGGATCTTCCATAGACCTCAGTGTTGTACTCTTGTGCATGCACTGAGAATATAGCACTGAGCTCATGGCAACTAAAACACCAGGAACTATAAAATGACCTGCAGGACGAAGATGGCAGTGGCCGCAGGAAACCGCTTGAGGGAAGTAAAAAAATAAAATAATAAATTAACCTACCTTACCCTGCAGCCTGAGACAACCAGATCCACTTTGGATCAGTCACTTTCGTGGATCTTCACGAAATGAGCAAAAACCCACGTAAGTAAAAAAAATCTGCTTCAACAAAATTATTAACACGCTCTCTTTATACTGACTGATGCAGGGATAAGAACCTTTTGTGATATTGTTGCAACAATGTACGCTGTCTTGCATGGGAAAAGTGTAGCGCCTTGGGTATTGATGTATATAGTTTGACAATTGGTTTTTATTTCTGCGGGTATAGTTATAGAAGGCTTTGGCAGAGTTCCACTTTCACACACTGTTGTTGGAGTATGAAGGGTTTAATGGTTCGATATGCTAAGCTTTTACTTGTGTCTTAAAGTATGGTTGGTGTTTATACAAAACGTGGACTTTTAACCCCTTAAGGACCAAACTTCTGGAATAAAAGGGAATCATGACATGTCACACACGTCATGTGTCCTTAAGGGGTTAAACATTATTTTGGGGTATCCTGCCTAAATGTTGTTCAGTGAAAAATTAGGTTTTAATAACCCATATGGAGGACAATAAAATAATGCATATTAAGGAACACTTCGCTCTGGATTCCATAACAATGAGCCTGTCTAATTTTCAATTATACCTCAAATAGTCATCAGGGTTTCCCTGAAGCAAGTGTTGGCTGCATAACCCTGACAATGGAAGTGTTGGTACTTTATGGCCTTTACGGTTTACATAGTGTCTATTGATATGGCAATATAAACATTTCAGGTTAGAGACTTTAATTCTAATTGAACTGCAGCACAGTACAGTAAAGTGACGGACTGTACTCAAATATAATAAATCTACTTTTGAGCAAAAATGACAAAAGAAGAAATGAGTCTAATTGGTGACATCATTACAGATCTGTCAAGGCCAGGAAATCCTGCAAGCTGCTGCTAGGCAGATCACAGATGCAGCTTTTCCCCAGATGGAGATCTGAAACTGATTATTTCTAGCAACATAAATACTTCTGAGAAACAACACTTAACACTTACCGCATCCTTTTCAATGATTCGGTTCAGCATCACAATTGCACGACTTTTTTGTTGCCAGACCATTAACCAGAAATGACAGCATGTATTAGGAAGCGGGCCCTGTGACAAAACAGGGGAGAAAAAAAATATTGGTTTACTCAGTTACATCTGATCTTAAAGGGACACTTTAAGAACGACTACCACTAGTATAAGCCATAATTTCTTTTCGGTGATTTGTGTGTTCCTTTAACCCCTATCTGGGTAACCAATTGCCTATTGCCACCCTAATAATAAAAGGCTATATAAAGTAGCTAAATATATAGGTGGTGGGCAAAACACACACTCTAGTAGTGTAGAATTTGTATCTATTTTTATAAATTTCTTGTCTTTCAACATTTAGATTGTAGTAGTTTTCACTGCATTACAATCCTAGATGTTATGTTGTTTTTTTATATTTTACCCCTACAGTTGCCGATCAGGTTTTTTTTCCAGCTTGTCTGTTTTGGTCTAGGTTTTTCTTTTATTAAAATATACTTATTGGGGGGGCGGGGCCTGACCGCTGAAGGGAGCAGACGCATGTCGCTGTAGCTCCCGGGTTTCAACTAACCTTCAGCTGATTCTCGTTAACCGGAGGCAGCAAACCGATGACCCGGTGCTCCCAAGCGATAGAGGACATCGGGCCCGACATGGTGACACCACGCAAGTGGCCCTGTGTTCCGGACCCGACCCACACAGGTTTGCGGCCTACAAGCATGGTGGTGGTGGGAGAGACGGCCGCTCTCCCACTGCAGACAAACACGGCAAAGCAAAGCTGGACACCCCGTTCCCCCCCCCCTATAGACCGGCGGGGGTTATCCCGGTCCCCACCGAAGTGACACACATGGCTAAACGGATGGTATCTGCCCACACGGGCTTGGGCCCTGGGCCTAGCGCTACTGCAGAAGCCTCTTGCCCTACAGAACCTACACCCGTACAAGCCACAAGCCTGGATCTAATCTTCCAACAATTCATAGAAAAGCTGGACAGACTCTTTGCAACACCCCGTGTGCAATACGGAGGCACAGCATGTGGACCGGGGAAACGGAGGCGGACCGGGCCTACTAAGGGCACTACAGACCCTTTAACGCTAAAGTTGAGCACTGACTGCCCACCAGGGCCGGGGGTCACCAGGAGGATAACTCCACAGCATCTGCAACATCGACGGAAGCCTAACCAGCGGCGACGAAACACCAGGGCTCTCCGAAGCGCCCTCACAGGGAAGAACTGGGCCTCTTGTAGCACCCGAGTTCGTGGAGCAAAGATGCAGACCCCACACGGAGCCTGGGGCCACGGGGAGACCCGGCCGCCCTCGCGCACCTCCCACACTCGACGACCACAGCCCCTCACCGGCAGCAGACAAGGACTAAGCTTCCTTCCAAGATCTGTCGGAAAGGACGACTCACAGAGGCAACGATCCGACCACGATGTTTGGCCCGTCCATCCAGCACTCAGAGCCGGCATAGGCTAAGCTCAATGGACTGCATGTACGTTACTCCTGCAGTCCTCACTGCGGAGGCAAGACTGGACCCCACCGTGCAAATTATCATTTGACAAATTGTGAGCAATGTAATACCTAAGCAATATGTACTGGCCTTTTCTTGTATAACGCTAATAGACTCTCACTGTCCACACCACTGAAAGGTTTTACGCTCCCGTCCACTAGAAAATGTTATTTACCCAGACTATCAGCTAGGACAGGTGATGTACGTAACATATGCCCTGACCGTTAGACACTAGGCATGATTATAGCAATGTTTGAAGCACAACTTGTTTTAGCTAAATTTTGTATGCCAATGTTATGTTCAGAATTTGGCCTGCTCCGTTTGTTGCGTGAAATGTTACTTAACTAGACTACCTGCTAAGACAAGTGATGTACGTAGACTATGTCCTAGCCGTTCGACACTAGGCCTGACTTTAGCACTGTTTGAAGCACTACCTGTATTAACTAAATTCGTTTGCCAGTATTATGTTCGGCTTTTAGCCTTCTTCATTTGTTGCGTGACACTAGTGACCAAAACAGTTTGAGTACTCTTCCGCTATTAGTGTAGCCTGTTTTTCTAGGCATCTCCTTTTACGATTAACTAAGTGGCGACACATTCTGTACACTTCTTGTAACACAGAACACACACTCACATCTTGACTAGTTGAAGTGACAAGTCACACCTGCATATTAACGAATAGATATAACTTGAGCTACTCACCAGACACAAAAAATACAAAAACAGAGGTATTATTGTCCAGGAAATGTAACTTTTCGAAATTGACGTTGTATTATCCCTATGCTGTATATTACTCGTACATTCCCTCTTTTACTTTCTGTACCCCATCCTGCATACCTCAATAAAAGAAAGATTGACAAAAAAAAAAAAATATATATATATATATATATATATATATATATATATATATACACATATATATATACACACACACACTTATTGGGGGGCGGAGCCTGCATGCAGACCTGATCAGACGCCATATTCTTGAGCTCCTCTCGAGTAACCCTCAATCCGCCTAATACAGACGAAAATAACAATAATACACCTTGGAAACCAACTCACCCTGATCCAGCAAGTCGAGCTGAACCGGCTGATGCCTTTTTTCCAGCCACAGAGGCAACCTAAGCGGCGCCGCCGAGTTGAGGCCTACCGCCCGCTGACAGCCACAGACCTCGAGACACTCCTGTGGAGAAACTTTGTAGACCAGCCAGGAGTGGAACCACTGCCACAAGAACCAGACCCCCTCCGCCACCGGAGGAATCTCAAAGTGAGGCAGAAACCGATCCGGAGAGACCAGAGAGGTCAGAAACGCAGGAGAGGCCGGAGCGACAGCAGACGGTGATCACACCAGCCACAGTGACAACAGTGTCCCTAAACATGGACGCTGCAGATGACTCGGCTCCGACCACAAAGGGGGACCTGAAAATACTCCTTGCCAACATTCATAAATTATTAGAATCAGACTCTGCAAAGCTTAAAACTGAGCTGCGGGAGATCAGAGAGACAGTAGGAGCAGTCGACGACAGCGTGCAAGATGCACACACCAAGATCACTGAGGTACAGAATACAGTACTTCAATTTCAACGAAACAAAACAATCCTAATGGGGAAGCTTGCAGTTATGGAGGACCGACACCGCCGATCCCACATAAAAATCAGGGGGATTCCGGCCGCGATAACGGCAGAAGAACTACCCCACTATATACGGCGCCTCCTCACGACTATACTGCCCCCGGCTGCGGCCCGCAAATTGACTGCCGAAAGTATTTACCGCCTCCCCTCGACAAACAACACGAAATCCAACATAAACCGGGACGTTATCTTGAAATGCCACACAGTCCAGGACAAGATACAAATCCTGCAAGCTGTAAAAGGCAAAACACCACTTACCTTTGAGGAATCCACCTTGTTATTCTTTCAGGACTTGTCAAGAGCAACCCTATTGTGGAGGAAGTCTTGCGGACCCGTCACCACCCAGCTACGCTCGGCAGGCCTGCCGTACAGGTGGGGAGCGGACAATTCCATCGTAGTCACACAAGCCGGCGCCATACACACCCTACGTTCCATGGAAGAAGCTGCACCATTCCTACAAAAACTGGGCATATCCACCGTACCAGTGACACCAGATCAACCCGCAAGATCCTGGGACCCGAACACAGTTATACCTTTCATCCCGCGATTTCGAACTGCACCACCACCTGACCCATAGGACGCTACGCTGAGTACTAGCTCCGACTAGGAACAGCTGCGGACATCAGCAACGCTGCAGGGACTTTAAAAATAACGATACTCTAACCTTTATTTCTTTTCCTTTAAAGTATTATTTTCATGCCAGTATACAAATATCTGTGTAATTAAGCTCTGTCTGTACCCTCCACCCCACCACCCCCCTAACTATGTCATGTAAACTAGCACTCCTCCTTACCACTAGTAGGAGGGATAATAGGTGAGGTCCCCCGGCGCGTACCTTAACACACGAAGGCCAACCAGACGTCCTTACTAGGACCATGGTAGGTTCTCACGCATCTTAAGACGTCACATCACCCCCCCCCCCCCTAATGACCTACACGAGACACCAACCGAGACTTAACCCGAGATGCGGGCGACCGATGAAACCGAGCCTGACGCGACACGTATACTTGGGTCAAAGACAACCAGCCTCTCTCCAATCACACCGATACACCCCCACAGACTCAAGACACCCAACACACCACAGAGTTACCGACTTTAGACCACTGCCTGACGGCACCACCGACACTATTAACCCCTAACACGGAGGTTACCTGTGGATTTACTTAGCGTGTGAACAAACCTGACTTCATATTAATAAAAACAGTGTTAATGGCAAACAAGGCAAAAAGATCCTTCGATATGACCAGCAGGTAGCATAGGTCACCAATCTTACTTGTATCAGCATGATGTATATTACCTTACTTGCTTACGAGATGTTATGTTATGTATTGAAAAGGTTTGCACCTGCCGTTGTGACAGGACAAATTGGTATGTTAAACTTCAACACTGACAAAATAAAGAATTATAAAAAAAAAAATATATATATACTTTCTTGATTAATAATAGAAGTGCTCACACAGCATTATATTTGTTTTAAACCTACTTATTTCAAATAGTTCCTATAGTCTGAAGCAGCCCAAATTAATTATATTTATATCCTTATGACCTATGATTTTTATTTTTCATTACCTTCATAACATTGACGTTGTTGGGTTTGTTTTTCCTATAATATATTTTGGAAATGAATAATTCTGCATTGTGTAAACCAACAACAACTTTAGTCATCAAAATGTGTGTATTGCAAAATGTGTTTAGGCAACATTAATGTGGCATTTGACTTTAAGAAACAACACTTGCACATTACACACTGCACTAAGCAGACCTGAAAAAATAATTAAAAGTATTTTTTTTCTACAAACACAAATAAATAAGACCTGTCAAACAGTAAATTGGCAATTCCAATTTGGTCTTAAGTGGTAGAGCAATGGCTAGAAGTAGGCACAGGAATAATCCAAAAAATTATGAATCTCCCACTCAGTTGTTTTAAATGTCACTGGCTAGGTAGATACAGCCGTGACCTAAACCTAGTCCATGGGAAAGTTCGGCATATCCGTGCAGAATGTGGAGACGCCGAAAACCAGTGTTGCACAATGTGCAGCACTGAACCAGGAAGCTCCTCTAGTAGCCGTCTGAGGAGTGGTGACAAGAGATGTTCCTAGGCTGTAATGTTTAGTTAACAACAAAAGGTCTGAAGGAACATGGTATAGACCCAGATCAACTACATTAAGCTGCAGTTGTTCTGGTGACCATAGTGTCCCTATAGTGCCTCTATAAGTATGCAGTGTTTTAGAAATAAAATAAAATAAATAAATAAAAAAAATAAAAATAATGTTCTGTTTAAAACTGCATTTAAAAAAAAAAGACAAATGTTTAATAGGTCACTGAATATTGCAGGCCAGAGTGATAACAGACAATTGACACCTTAATGTAATAAAACCTAGAAAGGTCACTCTAAAAGAAAGTGACCACTAGGTTAAAATCCCAGTCCACTCAAATAAGATCTTAAAAGAAAGAAAATCGTCATAACAAAAAACTTTATTAGTAACTCTACAAGGTACTTAAACAAGTATATCGATGTAGCCTAATAAACAGAGACCAACCCTGAGAGAAATACTCAATATCTATGGTTGGTGGTTAAACGTACCACACCAATTCACAAGGATACAAAAAATAACAATATGAGAACGAAAGAACAAAGTAGCAATCCCAACCTTTATATTGTTAAGCGCTCCTGGAAATAAGTGAAACACTGGCTACAACAGAGCCTAGTGAAATAGCAATAATCATGAAGCCAAAAACAAAAAGAATGGTAAAGATATACTAAACAGTGAAAAATAAGCACAATAGAATATAAGGAGTAAGAGTATATAGATAGAGATAGGTAATGAGCAGATCCTTCAGTCTAAAGCTGAAATCAAGTAAATACACCTCTCTAAGAATACTGCAGGTTTGTTATAAAAGCGTCCCTGATCGACAGACAGACAGACAGACAGACAGACACACACACACATATACATATACATACACACAAAGTTATTATGGGGGAAAAAATTGTGATTGAAAACCCCTTCCACCAGAAATCTGTGGATAGTTAATACAATGTTAAACAAAAATCTGCACACCAGTCAAGCCATAAGACTTGCTTTTCCCACAAAAAAAACAAAAACAAATCTGCTGTGATGTTACTACCGCAATTGAGAAATGCTTCAGATTTGAGAAAGGGAGGTTTTCCCGAAAGCTTGTCACTAAAATATTCTGTTAGTCCAATAAAAAAAAGTATTACAAGATACAAATTTTATCTGTTTTACATCTACATCACTGGACTAATACAGTTACAATCTCTACTTGAACACCATACATACATACATACATATTGAGTCAGCACTCACGGTTTGCGTTAAAAAAAACAGCTGCTTGGGGGCGGAGCCTGGCCGTCGACCTAAGCAGACGCAGGGGACTCGAGCTCCTGCTTCCCGGGCCAGAAAACCTGCAAAATCCAGGACTGGTGGGGGGATATCCCGGTCCTACTAGCTGGACGGACCAGGCAGGCTGACCAGACTCAAGCACTCACAACTGGGAGCAGCAAGGAGCAGTCAGGCGGAGCGTATCCAAGATGGCCACCCATCATGATTCACAGAGGGGAGACACGAGCAAGAGTGTGCAGCCCTCCTCCCTAGAGGCCCTCGACAGGCTCTGCTCGGCCTTCTACAAGCTACAGTGCAGCAGGGGCATGCCCAGTCTTGAAGCGGCACGGGCGGTGGCCATGTGGATTCGACCGCTGACTCGCCGACGCTATTATGGCGCTCCACTACAGGTACTCCAAGCGGGCTTTCGCCCACACAAGCACAGACAAGCGACTAAGACAGAGACAGTTCACCCCAACTTGGGCACCCAAACTCACTTACCCACTCACCACCACGTGGCACCGGACCTAGACACAACGAGATCACTTACTGGCAGACGGAACAGACAGAGAGCCTAGCCACGACCCATCGGAGGAAAAACCCTGAAGGGGTATTTACCCTGCCGCACAGGTACACCCAGCACCCAAGAGACTCATACACAATGCCAGCGGCTCAGCAGAGCAGGCATCGGCTGAACACAGATCTCTACAAACTGAGGCCTAAGCATCAACACAGACTCTCAGTGCACCCGGCTATATTGCCCTACTGACTCTCTTGGACTTTTTATAATTTTTTATGATGAGCAGAACAATCTACACGAGACTCTCACATTAAGTATCATAATGTCACTATGCCCTCTCACACCCTCTGATTGTGTCCATAGACAGCTTGCTACTGGCCATTCCCATGCCAACTAGCCTGCATGCCTGGCAACCTAACCATAATCTGCTTGAGTGGTCTGGCATGCTCATCATTAACCATAAGCATGTCAATGCCATGTTTTATTACTTACTAAAATTTATAATCTACTGTAACTGTGATGGCAAAACTCTGTTTTCAACATATTTGCTGAGTCATACACAGCAGTGGAAGGTTAGATTAATATATATAGTTCTGCCTGCAACAACAATTTTAGATAAACATAGCATGTAAACTCGTTAATAACATGTCACTAATACTCACCCGGCTATATTGCCCTACTTACTCTCTTGGACTAATCCTTTTTATAATTTATGATGAGCAGAACAATCTACACGAGACTCTCACATTAAGTATCATAATGTCACTATGCCTTCTCACACCCTCTGATTGTGTCCCTAGACAGCTTGCTACTGGCCATTCCCATGCCAACTAGCCTGCATGCCTGGCAACCTACCATTCATATATGTTCCTCTATGGATATAAACTTAAGTGCAACAATTTAATAATATGCTTGAGTGGTCTGGCATGCTCATCATTAACCATAGCATGTCAATGCCATGTTTTACAACTTGCTAAAAAAAAATTATAATCTACTGTAACTGTGATGGCAAAACTCTGTTTTCAACATATTTGCTGAATTTTACACAGCAGTGGAATGTTAGATTAATATATATAGTTCTGCCTGCAACAACAATTTTAGACAAACATAGCATGTAAACTCGTTAATAACATGTCACTAGCACTCTCAACTTATAAGCTGTTTTTCCTAACGATGCAAAGTTGCATACATATTAGCCTCGTTACATACACGTTTTAACCTTGCATACTAAACTTTAACTTAATGGTGTTTTAATAACCTGTTATTCTCTTGTTAAGTATTTAAAAAATGTGCTGTCTCAACTGCCACACTTTGAATGTCCTGAAAAATGCCTGCAGACGCTGTCGAGGCCTTCACGCTTGTTGTCACTTTTCGCACAAATAAAATAAAGAATTTGAAGAAGAAAAAAAAAAAAATGCTGCTTTATTTACATTGAAAATAAATAAATAAATAAATAAATAAATAAATAGTCCAATGAGATCAACGTTTCAGTCCCTGAACGGGACTTTCATCAGGATTAAGTACAGCGTATTGCTGCACTCCGATGACATAGCGTAGCAATATATAAAGTATTATACTGCTGTAGCACACAAGGTTTGCAAAATATAGCGTGCAAACTCATTTTTGTGTGTCAAAGAGGCAGAAAAATTGCTTATAACCACTACACATGGTAAAAATAAATAAATAAATAAAATAAAAAAGCGGAAAAATTATCCCACACTAAGGTTCACAATATGCTTTTTGAAATACCCTGGGATGTATGCCTTTATGGAGTAGTTGGAATATGTAGCCTGCACAAGTGCTCCAAAGTGGGACACGGACGCATCAAAACCATCTATGAAAATTCACACTTAAAAACCTGAACTTGTCACGTCTCTCTTTTACAGCACTGTAAAGTCACGAAATAGTGTCTAGGTCATTCAATGGGCATATTGTTTTACTCAGAAGATGTAACGGAGCATAACTTGGGGGATTTTATGACAGTGGTACATATCAAGTGTAAAAAATACCCAGCAAGAACGCAAGATCCTTCCGACGTCGGGCCCCCACGC
This sequence comes from Pelobates fuscus, assembly GCF_036172605.1. Lineage (NCBI taxonomy): Eukaryota > Metazoa > Chordata > Amphibia > Anura > Pelobatidae > Pelobates > Pelobates fuscus. The sequence continues at coordinate 126,289,851 of NC_086320.1, forward strand.
TCCTCCTGCATTCCAATTCGGGCCGGTTTGTCAGTGACTGACTGCAAGCTGTGTTGGCCACCTGGCACCCCTGTTGCCATGGCGCCCTCTGCGGCCGCACAGCTCACACACCCCAAAGGCCGGCCCTGGTTACAGTCACACAAAAGACAGTCAGGCACAGTTACAATCAGGTACAGGCTCACTCACACACACACACACAGTACAGTCTCTCTTTCTCACACTCACAGTACAGTCTCACACAGACACACACAGAGTACAGTCTCACACACACACAGTCAGATGCTGTTACAGACAGTCACACACACAAGCAGACAGTCACACACAGAGTACAGTTTTTCACACACACAGGCAGAGAGACACTGTTACAGTCACACACAGAGTACAGCTTCACACACACACTATAGTCATACACACAATTACCTGGAAAGGAGGAGTGGAAGCAGGGATTATTTTCTCTGCAGCAAGTACTTGGAGCTTCAGTTAGCTGCAAGCTCTGCCCTGGCTGCTTTTTTAGCCCCGCCTCCTCCATGCGGTAAGCACCACCCCTGCCGTCCAGTAAGCCCGCCCCTTTACTTTCATAGTCCCCGGTGGTAAATAATGAACTCTCCAACCAGGGACTTGCTTCAGCTCCCCCTGCACTCACCTGGCCATGTGCGAGCTGTGTCGGCCACATAGCGCCCCCTGCTCCATGGCGCCCTGTGCGGCCGCACAGCTCACACACCCCTAAAGCCGTCCCTGCTCACCACAAACTGACTTAAATTGGTGAAAAAATGGTGACAAATTAAGGCACAATTTACACCATATAAGATACCCTGGGATGTCTTCTTTTTCAAATGAAAGCCCTTTGGGGGTTGTTTGAACAGTCAAACAGTTATAATGCGACAAAATGAGACATATGCCCATCAAATCCATCTATGAAAATTCCAAATACAAAAAACTGGAATAGCCTTGTCTCTTATATGGCACTGTAGTTTCACAGAATAGTGCCAAAGGCATACAATGGGGGTATCATACTCCGCAGATGTAGCTGAACACAATATGGGGTTCTGTACATGAATAGCACACACCAGCTTTACAAAATACACATTACTAAAACCTTGTTATACAGGAACGAATTGGTCGGTAAGTGAGGAGTTAAGGGATTCCTTGGTCTGGTACGTTAGTCTATGTTCGGGGAAATTTCCCCCCAGTCACCGAGTGCCCTCTCCAGGGCGGTGATCACAATATGTCCGATCATCTGCTGAGGCGAGAGAACCAGGAGAATGTGCAGCCCGGGAAGCACGGCGTGGCCTTGTCCGCGGCCCCACAAGGAAACCAAGCAAGGCCGGGTCCTGCCCAAAGTCACCAAGAGCATGGGACAGCAGCCAGAACAGGTACAGAGACCTCCATCCAGGGAGGGGGAGCAGAGCCTGTCAGCTGGGGCCATGCTGATAGGGACTGAATCCGGGGATGCTTAGTTGAAAATACAACTCCCATCATGCTCGGGGTTTAATATTCATAACAGCTGGGGTGGGGAGTCCTCCCTGCACTGAGATCTATGATCATCTGTTGATGCCCAGCATTGAGACACATGGTGAATACTGTCTGGCTGGAAGTCATGTGTGGTTGCGAGCGATCCCAAAAATTTAAACCTGCCATAGCTATTGATTAGTATTGGTATCTGTGGCCTGTCGCCCTCCTCTAGATTAATAATTACTGTGGATAATGTGTATCTTTATCTCTGTAACAGGTACAGAGATTTCCCTGAACATAGATTAGAGGGATATCCTGCTCTGGTGTGTTTGTCTATGTTCAGGGAAATTTCCCCAAACAGACGGACAGAGCAGGGAATCCCTCTAATCCCCACGACGGCTCGCACTTGCCACCCTGCGAGAGAGCTTGTCGTAAGTGCGAGCCATCGTAAAACAGGTAGGTCACAAAATGAGGACCACCTGTATGTGTATATGCCAAAATAAAGAAAAAAAAACTAAATCTTACTCTAATATTTAGCAGAGATTGGAGATTGAATGTCTACATAAAAAGTGCCAAACTAACCTTAGGTAAACAGCCTGTGATGTCTACTTTATATAAATATATAGTTTTGTATGGCAATTTTGTTTTCTGTGATGGCTACTAAACCTACAAGACAAACTTTTAAAATTGTTGTCAATTGAAATTTTATTTTAGTCCTTGTATTTTGTGACCTGTAACTTTCAAAATAAGCTGAAATCCTATACATATTATGAACTCTATAAAGCAAGACACAAATGAATTTATTTTAAATTACTTTTCCTAAGCTGGACATATTATGCACCAGTTATTGCCTAAACTGTGAAGAAAGAAAGAAAAAAAATTGTGGGGTATTTTTTCTTTTTATAATTAATGAGAATTTATTTATGTATACCGTATATACTCGAGTATAAGACGAGTTTTTCAGCACATTTTTTGTGCTGAAAAACCCCCACTCGTCTTATACTCGAGTCAGTTGTCTGTATTATGGCAATTTTCATTGCCATAATACAGACAAGGACCGGGGGCTGTCAGGAAGCTGTAACTTACCTTCACAGCAGCTCCTGTCAGCTCCCTTCTCTCTTCTCCGGTGCGTGCAGCTCCCAGGTCAGCTCCCTCTGCAACTCTCGCGAGAGCCGCGGGGTCAGAGCGTTGCCACGGGTTACCGTGGCAACGCTCCGCGCGGCCGCGAGAGTTGCAGAGGGAGCTGACCTGGGAGCTGCACGCACCGGAGAAGAGAGAAGGGAGCTGACAGGAGCTGCTGTGAAGGTAAGTTACAGCTTCCTGACAGCCCCCTCCTACAGCCCATCCACTGGACCACCAGGGAGTGAGAGCCCCCCTCCCTGGCCAGCTAACAAGCAGGGAGGGGGGACGAAAAAATTAAAATATTAATAATAAAACAAATAATAATAAGGAAAAAATTATTAAAATAATAACATAAAAATAATAATACAAATAATAATAAAATAAAAAAAAAATAGTTACCTAAAAAAAAATAACATTAAAAAAAATATTAAAATAATAATTAAATACCCCACCAATGCTCTGCACTCACACACACACATTGCACATACACACACTGCATTCATACATACACTGCACTGCATTCATTATAAACACACTGCATTCATACACACTGCACTCATACATACACACTGCACTCATATACACACACTGCACTGCACTCATATACACACACTGCACTGCATTCATTATACACACACTGCATACACACTGCACTCATACACACACACTGCACTCATATACACACTGCACTCATATACACACTGCACTCATACACACTGCACTCATACACACTGCACTCATACACACTGCACTCATACACACTGCACTCATACACACTGCACTCATACACACTGCACTCATACACACACTGCATACACACACTGCACTGCATTCATTATACACACACTGCATACACACTGCACTCATATACACACTGCACTCATATACACACACTGCACTGCATTGCATTCATTATACACACACTGCATACACACTGCACTCATACACACACTGCACTCATATACACACACTGCACTGCATTCATTATACACACACACCGCATACACACTGCACTCATACATACACACTGCACTCATATACACACACTGCACTGCATTCATTATACACACACTGCATACACACTGCACTCATACATACACACTGCACTCATACATACACACTGCACTCATACATACACACTGCACTCATACATACACACTGCACTCATACATACACACTGCACTCATACATACACACTGCACTCATACATACACACTGCACTCATATACACACTGCACTCATATACACACTGCACTCATACACACACTGCACTCATATACACACTGCACTCATACACACTGCACTCATACACACTGCACTCATATACACACACACTGCACTGCATTCATTATACACACACTGCATACACACTGCACTCATACACACACTGCATACACACACTGCACTGCATTCATTATATACACACTGCATTCATACACACTGCATTCATACACACACACACTGCACTCATACACACACACTGCACTCATACACACACACTGCACTCATACATACACACTGCACTGCATTCATTATACACACACTGCACTCATACACACACACACACTGCACTCCATTCATTATATACACACTGCACTCATACACACACTGCATACACACACACTGCATACACACACTGCATTCATATACACACTGCATTAATTATATACACACACTGTAAATAAATATTCAGTTAATATAATTTTTTTAGGATCTAATTTTATTTAGAAATGTACCAGTAGCTGCTGCATTTCCCACCCTAGTCTTATACTCGAGTCAATAAGTTTTCCCAGTTTTTTGGGGTAAAATTAGGGGCCTCGGCTTATATTCGGGTCGACTTATACTCGAGTATATACGGTATGTGACGTCCTCAAAAAAAAGGGTATACAATATTTGTTGGTGCAATAAATGAGAGAGATGCAAATTGCGGTTGAACACAAACGGCAAAAAATGCAACCATTGTTTGTGTCCTTAAGGGCAAGACAAGCTTCTGAAGCTGTGTCCTTAAGGGGTTAAATTCTGAATGTCAAAAATCAAGGCACATATCCCTAACTTGGAAGCATTTCCTAAATCTGTTAGGACACAGCTTCATTCTGCAAGTCAGACTCAATTCACAGCTTAGTGAATACCCGTTTTTCAAATAAACTCCCAAGAGTTTTCATTCTCTGGTAAATGAATATAAATAGTACTGAAAAAGAAGCAAACTGCTGCCAAAGCCAATGAAAGCCCTTACGTAAAGTACAATTGGTAGAGGGAGGACAAATCGCTTTTCATACACTGGCCCAGGTAGTAACACATTTTCTGCCAAATCAGACCCGACGCTGCCTTGAACGTAAAACATTATGAAATATTTTTTTCATGGATCTACCGACCTGGTCATTCAGTTCAAATGGGATGTAATTGTCATCTCCCAGAGTTCAGCTTTAAATTGTCAGAAAAAAGATTCCATATGTCACTGATGTACATTAAAGGAATCCTTGGCAAAGTTTCCAGATTTAATGTATTTTTGTCCTGAGCATTCCAAGAATGAGTGATGTGGCAATGTACTTGATCTTATCTTTGAGGTCATCATTGATGATGAAATGCTTTAAAGGGGAATTCACTTCTCTGGAATTGTTTTTCCAACTTCTTGAGACGCTCTGGTTTCTATTAAATTTATTTTCAATAATTTGGAAATTACATCATATTTCAAATATCAAAAGACAAGGCAATGCTGGGGCAAACATTTCCAATGAAAACAGATATAGAAACATTGCTTAAAGGGACACTGTAGGCATTGTGTCTGCTTTCTCTCATTAAACTGGTTATAGTGTCTGAAGTCCCCTGGTACAGTCATTTCATTCACCATTAAAAAGTTTTGAATGTTTTGCTTTAATGCTAAATTAGAGTCCCAACCTTATCTGTGCTGCGTTGGCGAATGCAAACACAAACATGTATTCCTGACACTATAGTTCTAAAACCACCATTTAGGTGGTCAGCCCCCCCCCCTCCCCCCTCCCCCCTCCCCCTTATCTCAGGTTAGAAAGGAGATTTACTCTTTTTTTTAAGTGCCACATGGGATTTTTCACTTCTTTCCCAGTTTAGTTTACGTTTTGTTTTGATCACAACTTGTACATTTGGCTCAGCCCTTAAGGGGTTAAATAGGTAACAAAGTAAATAACTGGCAGATAAGGAAAAAGAGGGACATGCATAATCTCATTTCTACATATGCTTACCTGTGTTAGAATGTAATTTCTTTGGGCTTCTTCAACAACAACCAGACTGGCATTGATATAATCATTTTCCACATTTTGAAGTTTCACACGGCTGTGATCATCTAAACAATTTAAAAATAAAAATTACAATAATTACAAAATGGACTTAAACACATTATTTAGAAGTCCTACAGTTATGAGTTAACAGTAATCAAACAAAATAAAGGTTAGTGTACCTACCTCTTACCCCTGTTTAAAGGATCACTATAGTGTCAGGAGTGCCCCTCCCGTGGCGCTGAAGGGGTTAAAACCCCTTCAGCAGCTTACCTTATTTCAGCGCCAGGCTCCCTCGGCGCTGGTGACCTCTTCTCCCTGTCCGACGTCAGCTCCCCCGTCGCAGATGCAGCGCTAGTGGCTGTCCGCCACTAGACAGCCACTAGAGGTTGGATTAACCCTGCAATGTAAACATAGCAGTTTCTCTGAAACTGCTATGTTTGCATCTGAAGGGTTAGAACCTGAGGGACCTGGCACCCAGACCGCTTCATTGAGCTGAAGTGGTCTGGGTGACTATAGTGACTATAGTGTCCCTTTAAGGATACTTTTATAGCTCTCTCGTTATGACAGATATTGGTTAAAAGACCACTAACAACAAGTCAACCAAACCTCTGCACCATCACTTCATTCTGTAGCGGGACGGGTGTTTAAGGGTCAAGGACTGAAACATAAGAGGGATGAATGGGAAAGGCGTAAAAGATACTAAGTTTTACTTTTTTCTAATGTCTGTAGCTAACGGACCACACTCCACTTACCTCAACAACATACACACTACTTTCTACTCTTACACATCGAAGAACATTGGTATTTGGGGTGATCCTCAATTATGCCACGCTCAAATTCATGTATTGTCAGAAATGCATAAGAACCGATACAAGGGACCTGCGAGTTCGACAACAGAGTGGGCCTGCAAGCCCGAACAGATGTTAATGCCTTACTTCTAAATGTAATTCATTCTGGAGACATGCGAGTCTCAATGTTTTCTACGATTGAACGACGAAAATAATAAAAATAATATTCACAAAAAAAAAAAAAAAGACCACTAACGTCACATTGTTTACCTTGAGGGGTAAAACAAGTCTCTCATGGCTGTCATACGGTCATGCATATTGTGTTCCATGCTTTCCTATGACAAGCATAGGAGACACTATTCATGCGCATCAGGTCCCCCAATGTCCCTCTGAGTTGCTTTAGATTGGACTAGTGACTAGGAAGTGGGTCTGAAGCACAGAGGGAGTCTCAGCACTGGATATCATATCCAAGACTTTTCTATGAGCTTCATTGTCACGTGATTAAGTTCTACTCTAAGTGCAGCAGAACGTCGACTGGAACGAAACGCGTTGGACCGGCTTTTTAGCACATTTGTGCATTCTACCTCTTTTGAATATTATAGGTCAATAAATATAAATTTTGAAGAAATCTCTAGATTGGCATTTAGTGTGCTGAAATATCCAATAGTACATCCAGTGGCAAGTACAAAGGAGTAGCTCTAGCCCACTATCGACATCGTGGGTGGCACCCATAAGGCACTTTTGCCATCTGAAATTTCTAAGTGCAATTGTATATCTGTTTTCTGTTTGTATCAGGCAATATTGCACGGTCATATTCTTGTTTTAAGGTACATCAGCATGATCCCTAAACTTTCTGCGTTCTCTGTTTTGGTCGGTTACCACCTGGGAGGTAACCTTGGGAGGCTGTGTATCTACAAGTTATGTTTTTTTATATTTTTTTTTCCCAATTCACTGGTGTTTCAGGTGGGATTGTTATAGTCATATTTGTTGTGACCAATGATAAGCATTAACTTCAATTTCAATGATAAAATAAATTTTAAAGAGCCACAAAACCGTAATAGTCTGTTCTTAATAGGATGCCCAAAAGGTAGGTGCCCAGATGTTTTAAACCATTCTTAGAAGCCATTGCAAGCCTTTAATCCCTTACCGACCAATAATTTTTTATTTTTTTCTAATTCTTTATTTTTGTTGTGCATGTTATACAAAGCAGTGACATACGCCACAACAGCGTGTCTGAGTATGTACTTAAATTGAACAGTGGCATGAGGAGTTGCACAGTTTTATATAGTTATGATAATCATCATCTTGGCTCATCAGTTTCGTCATTAGAATAAAATGAAAAAATAAAATAAAAATAAAAAGGTCAACATTTAAAGGACCACTATAGTGCCAGGAAAACACACTCGTTTTCCTGGCACTATAGTGCCCTGAGGGTGCCCCCATCCTCAGGCACCCCCTCCCGCCGGGCTCTGGGGAGAGGAAAGGGGTTAAAACTTACCTTTCTCCAGCACCGGGCGGGGAGCTCTCCTCCTCCGATCCTCCCGTTCGGCTGAATGCGCGCGCATTCAGCCGGTCTCATAGGAAAGCATTATCAATGCTTTCCTATGGACGCTTGCGTGCGCTCACTGTGATTTTCACAGTGAGAATCACGCAAGCGCCTCTAGCGGCTGTCAGTGAGACAGCCACTAGAGGATTTGAGGGCTGGATTAACCCATTTATAAACATAGCAGTTTCTCATTAAGCTGAAGTGGTCTGGGTGCCTATAGTGGTCCTTTAACAATGCTAGGCTGGTTATGTTAGTTATGCTATCTCAGTTGTGCACATTTTTAAGATACTTATAGAGAGATTGATCATGGTGAAGACATGCAGTTTGCATATGTCTGGTATCTCTAAGTAAATGTGTCGTCATGGTAAGTTAAGTGATCAGCGTTTACCTATGCTTAGTTAACTGCGCTAGTGCACAATTTAGGTATACATTATGAACAGTTTTAATTAACAGCATGCAGTATTAGCTTCAATAGGCTACATTAGCTGACTTTTAGATATGATTAATTCTTTGTTTTTTCTCGACTCACATGGGATAACAATATTTGTTCATGAAGCGTACATTTTGGAAAGGTATCATTTAAACAGAACTTTGAGGCATTAGAGTATACATCATAAGCGGGTTGCGTCTGTATTTGTGTTGCCTGCTAGAGTGTCAGTGAGTAGAGGTATTTTTATGTTGTACTGTAGACCTGACGGAGTGACATAGGAGATGGGTTGCCACCGGGTTGCATATCGTGTGACCGGTGGTAGGTGAACCCGTGGCTTGGGTGCATGTCCCTTCCCCATGTGGGTGGTGTGTGTGGTCTGCGCGTCCGTCCAAGGTAGGGAAGGGGGTGAGGGGGAGGATTTGTCACTTAAGTTATCTATGAGTGGGTGACTGGACAGTCTGAAATGTGAGGTCTGCCATGTGTGTGCATGCGGGATGGTTTGGCCCCATGTGGGCATCTCGGTTTAAGCGGGTTTGTAGGGAAGCTGTCCCGCTCCGTGTCCCTTCAGGCTAGGGGTGCGTACCGTGGGTGGGGACAAGAGTGGCATACAGTGGTATTAGACAGAAATAAGAAGAATAAAACCTAACAGCGAAGGTTCACCAACCTTGTTGGAGTGGCAGTCCAGGTCAAAGTCCTAGGGTCAGTAGGGCTGTTGTGATTAACCCATTTGGCAAGTTACTGGTGCAGTGGAGGATCTCTGGTTATGGCTCAATATCCCCACTCTTAAGTCCCCAGTCCAGTGGATGAGGAGGGTCTCGTCGCCCTTAGAACAAAGTCCCTTATCGTGGCCGGGTCCACCTGTGCCAGGGAACTAGTCTCCAATGCGTTGCTCAGCGGGATTTTCAGCGTTTGTAGGTGGCTCTCTAATTCTTGGTACGTTTCTGCCCGAAGGGTGGTATCTTGGGTCGTGATTATGACAGTGCGGGAAGGGCCCAATCTGTAGGGCACCTCGCTTGCCCGGAAGTGTTGGAGTAGCGGTCGTAAGGATTGGCGCCACATGAGTGTATTCCGCGAGAGGTATGGGAAGAGGAGCAGCGAGGCCCCCTCAAAGGTAATTGGCGTCTTCCCCCTCACCGCTGCCAGTAGCACCGCTTTGTCCTGCAGGGAGCCAAACCGGAGGATGAGGTCCGGGGTAGCGGTCGCTGGTGCACTGGTTGGCCTAGGGAGGCGGAACACGCCATCCATCCTCAGGTTTTTTGCCTGCTTCGGGGGTAGGTGGGCCGCAATGAAGCGCCTAATAAAGTGTGGTAAGTCCGGCAGATCCACCGTCTCCGGCACCCCCCTGAGCTTCAGGTTGTACCTGCGCTTCTGGTCCTCGAGGATGTCCAGCTTGTGGTCAATCTGCAGTCGGTGCTTGTCCAGGGCAGCAAAGCTTCTTTCCATATCTGCAATCCGGCTCTCATGCTTGTTCTGTACAGCCTCTACTTGGGTCATTTGTGCGGTCGTACGTTCCACGGCCCTTCTGAGGGGGGCCAGGTCTCCCGCTAGATTTGCACGGAATTCCGCTAGAATCTCCTTTAGTTGCATTGCTGTGATCGGTTCTCTGCCAGCAGCAGCCTCCAGAGAGGTGCTGCCCTGTTTCGCCGCCTGAGCTGGCCTGTTCGTCGGGGCTTTAGCCATGTCGTCTGAGGAGTATGAGGTTCCGTCGTCCTCCAGCGCCATTTTGCACCATGCTGCTCTCTGCGAGCTCCGGATCAGGTCCCCAATATCCCGGCTCTGTGGGCTCCTGTCTGGCTTGGATTTTTTGTTCTTTCGGCCCATACTCGGTTGTGTGGTCCGAGAGGTATAGTCTGGGGCTTTTTCGGGTCTCTTTGCCGGTAATTTTGGCCATTTTCTTAAAGTTTGAGTGGAGCACAGCGAGCATGCGACCGTCCAGGTTCACCGCTAGGCTCCGCCCGACCAATAATTTTTTTAATTAAAACAAATATATATTAGTGTAACATTTATCCAAGGCAACAAGGGGTGCATATGCGTATGAACATTATAAAACCGCAATTGTGTGTGTAGATTGCTTTGCAGGCACGTGATAATTAAAATTACAGAAATTTACAAATTTCTTTATATTCTCTCTTATAGGCCAGCTCTTCTTAAAAGCTTAGGGAATGCCAAGCTTAGGCAGTATAGATTGTCCTTTATCTTACAATATTTCACACAGGGTATGAATTTTTGCATAATAGCAAAGATTTAAACCAACATTTCCCAGTATTAAAGCAGTCACATCACCATTGCTCTAACCGGGTAATTATTTGGAGATACAGAATTATCAATTATCCAAGTCATTCAGATGGATCCCAGACAAAGTTAATGTCAACCTCCTTTGTATGACTACAATGGCCATAAATATCTGAATAAATGGATATAACTAGTCATATCATAGACTTTTATATTCAAGTTACAGTATGAATATCAATCTGTACCAGAGACAATAACCTGACAATCCCTGTCAATTTAAATAGATACGCCAGGCATTAAAAAAAAACAAAAACAAAAGGATAAAAACTACCTTTTCCAAACCAGTTTTGTGAATGACGTGTCAATGATTGGCAGAAAGCATCAGCTGACCGCTCAAAACCAATCAGGGGCACCCTTCCCAAGCTGCACTTCACACTTCCTGAATCTGAAAATTCAGAAGCCGGATGCTGTCAGGGGAGAGTGGATATCGCCATCGGAGGCAACTTTGAGGTTAGATGGTCATTTAGATTATAATTATTTATATAGTGCCAGCAAATTCCGTAGTGCTGTACAAAGGGTGGACTAACAGACACGTAATTGTAACCAGACAAATGAACGCACAGGAACAGAGGTGTTGGGTGTTGAGGGCCCTGCTCAATGAGCTTACATGCTAGAGGAAGTGGGGTATAGTGACACAAAAGGTATAAGTAGGTGTAATGAAATAGTTTGCTAGAAAAGTATTCACTGAGAACTTATTTTTGACAGTTGCAGGAGAGGAGTCCAAGTGCAGCCCTGGTCTTTGAGGCGAGCATCAGATGTGGGAATACGGACAGAGGTTAGACGTAGGCCTTCGGCAGAGCGCAGGGGCCTCAAGGGGACATACTTGTGTATTAGGGAGGATAGGTAGGTTGGAGCAGCATTATGTAGGGACTTGTAAGAAAGCACTAGAATCTTAAATTGAGCACTATATCTAACTGGAAGCCAATGTAGGGAATGACAGAAGGGGGAGGCATGGGAGGTGCGGGCGGACAGGAAAATGAGCCTCGCAGCAGTGCAATCTGGGAACACGTAAGACCACTGGGGATTGCAGTAGTCAAGGCGAGAAAGAACAACGGCATGGACTAGCACATTAGCCGCGTCTGGTGTTACATAGGGGCGGATGTGAGCTATGTTTTTGAGATGGAAGCAGCAAGATTTGGCGATCGACTGGACTTGAGGGGTGAATGAGAGGTCGGAGTCAAAGAGAAAACCTAGGCAGCGAGCCTGCGAGGTAGAGGTGATTGAGGCACCGTTGACTTGGAGGGAGACAGACATGGGAGTAGCAACACTTGAGGGAGAAAAGACCAGAAGTTTTGTTTTGGACAGGTTGTTAATTTATTTCATTTCAATCATCAATGGAACAATTTAAGCATTAGAAGTGGTGTTTTTGTCAGTGTGCTTTTCTTATGCACTGGTACACTTCCTGGTTCCATTTTACTTGAGTTGGCATAGCATTCTATCTGCTTAGGAACCAAAACAGATTAATTCTTTACTGGAATATCACAAAGAAAAATGATTCACTAATTAGTTATTTCAAACTGGCTTACAGTAAACTCCATACAAACCATTACTTTGCAAATAAAATCGACTTTCTATACAAATAAGAAACATGGGCCCCATGAGATTTGTAGAGCAAATTTCCTTTTCCCTGCATTTAAATAGGAACTCTCATGAGTTTAGATCAAAATGAAACAAAGTTAGTCATTAGCATTTTCTTTTAGAGAGGTTTTTTCCCCCTCCAAACAATAGAGTACAGCATTATAATCTAAACTGAATTCAAATGTTAGTCAAACCTTATACATTCTATAATAAACCTAAAATCCACCATTTTTGTCACCTTGACATTTATCTAAAAAGTGATACAGTACACATGCAACATTATTATGCAAGGGTAATAAAAAAATAAAAAAATTTAAATTTAAAAAAAAATTATAACTTATTATGGGCATCACTTAAAATATAAATAGCAAATAGGGCTCTTATTGTAAGGAAAATATTTCAAGAAGCTGCTTTATCCAAAGACTAGCACCAATTGTTAACATTCTTAGAATAAAATAATCATTGCAAAGTAAAAAATATAACCTATTTTACACCTCAAGAATAGAGGAAACAAGATTTGCAAATAAAACATTACTTAGGATTTCTCAAACCTTTTCATAGCTAGAATAATAATGCTCTATTATTATTATTATTATCGCCATATATATAGCGCCAACAGATTCCATAACGCTTTACAATATAATAAGAGGGGGGAATTTAACTATAAATAGGACAATTTCAAGAAAACATACAGGAACGATAGGTTGAAGGGGACCCTGATCAACAAGCTTACAGTCTATAGGAGGTGAGGTATAAAACACATAAGGACAGGAGGTAGCAATCAAACAAGGTGGGAGTGAAGCAGAGCTGGAGGAGAGACTAAAGTGCTACCCTTTAGGAGGGCGCAAGAGACAGGTATGTGAGGTAGATGTAAAGGCAGTAACATGTTTCAGGACGGCAGGTGAGAGGTCCAGTGAGGAGAGATATATCTGAGTGTCATCAGCGTACAGGTGGTAGTGGAATCCAAATGAGGAAATTAGTTTGCCAAGAGAGGCAGTATAGAGAGAAAATAGAAGGGGACCAAGGGCAGAGCCTTGGGGGACTCCAACCGAGACAGGACGAGTGGAGGAGGTATCATTAGAAAAGGAGACACTGGGGGGGCGGGGCCGGACCGCCATGCTGACCGGTCACATGCAAGAGAGGCTCCGGAGAAATCTGGCCTCTTAGGCTACAATTGAAAGCACCTAACCAAAAACAAACCTGAAAGATACTCATGCGGCTGTAGCAGAGGTAGCAGACCCTGAGATCGGGAGTTTCGGGCCCCACTGGAGGGAGTATGAGGCTTTGGGGGCTGCGGCCTACCCAGGAGAGGTGCAGAGTGGACAGCCGCCACCTTGCCTCCCTCTCCAACTGCCACACGCCGACCTCACGAGTCGCCTGCTGGTCCTGTTTCCCACCCCCCCTCTGGGCCGGGGGGGTAATCTCGGTCCCCACTGGGGAGAGCTCGAACTAAGAGGAGTCTAGAGAGCACGGACCACACGGGGCCTACCTGGTAAAATGGCGGCGACTCATGGTACTGGACAGACTACTCCTGCACCACGGAGCCTATGCAAGCCCTTGTCCCGCCTCTGGCCCCAGCGGAGAGCCTCACCGCGTGCCCAAGGGACCTGAGAGATCGAGCCGCAACACAGATCTGCCATGCGGACTTAAAAATCACCTACAAGCCTGACAAGCACTGAATTCCACACCTGATAAAGGGATATCGACCATACACAGATGAGGACCTGTAACCCTTGGAAGCACAAGCGACCCCTACTATGCCGAACTGCTGTGGTGCCTACCCGTTCAAAATGAAGATTACCCTTCATGTGCAAGCACAGCCTTGATAACAGCCCAACCGGACAAGAACCCCCTGGGGGACAGCAGCCTCACCCGATGTGATAAAACAGCCAGTGTGCCATTCTCATCTGATCTCACACAGAGACATATAAAATCACAGTGGTCAGCTCCAGTGGTCTTTAAGCTAAATTTTTTTTTTCTTGCAGCAACTTATGTATATTCATACTTATGCATCTGCCGACAGGACTCTGCTACATTTACTTACATCTAAGTGTTCCTACCCTCAGGCATGTGTTGTTAACACCAAATATAATGATATATATGGTATGGGCTCAGCGTCCGCCGGGGCTCGACTTCCCCTCAGTCAGGCTACGGTCCCAGTGACCCTACTCTACTGTATTAAGCACCCATGAGAGCAAAACCCATGACATACAAGCAAAGTTAATGATCTTTCTTGGTTAATCATATTTAATGTCATCATCCTGTGTACTTATGGTACATATACAGCTTCACCATGCCAAGCTAATCACCTACATGATCAAGCTTGATGTTATCTAATTAATTTGTTGTTTTCCTTATTCATAATGCATCAAGTTTTAAACGTGCACCATTCTTGATTCCTACCAAAAAATGTGCGCAGTTTTACCTATATGCCACCATTGTTCAGCTTAATGTTAAAACTTGTCTCGCTGTTGCTGTTGTGGCTAAGTGAGAATGCCTGTAACTCTCAAGCACATCAAAAATAAAGAATTTAAAAAAAAAAAAAGGAAAGGAGACACTGATTGAGGGTTGGGAGAGATAAGAAGAAAATCACGAGAGGACAGAGTCACAGAGACCAAGTGATTGAAGAGTTTGAAGAAGGAGAGCATGATCAACGGTGTCAAAGGCATTATTCTATATGCCATCCATATAGTGTTCCTTGTAAGCAAGCATGTCAAATTCAAAGGCTAACACGGGCCAACTAAACAAGGTTTAAAGTTTATGCGGGCCACAAATAAACTAAAACTTCAGTTTTCATAAGAACGTACGTTTATTTCGAAAAGTACAGTATATATATATATAAAACAAAAAAGTTGCCTCACACTTGTAGGTCTTCAAAGTAAACAAAAAAAATAACTATTTATTTTTAACCCCTTAAGGACTGAGACAGTTGTATAAGTTCTGATGAAAACAAAATGTAAACAGAACCTTGAATTTGCGCTATATATGTCTGTTCAGGTGTAATTCAACTCTTTCATAATCTGTGCACCCACACTTTATACATATAATTTTGTTCACGAGAAACAGGGCTTTCAGGTCACATCAAATATTTGTATATTAAGCAAATTTAACCCCTTAAGGACACCGCTTCAGAAGCTTGCCTTACGCTTAAGGACACAAGCCATTTTTGCATTTTTTGCTGTTTGTGTTCAAACGCAATTTGCATCTCTCATTTATTGCACCAACACATATTATATATTGGTTTTTAGGGGGCAAACAGGGCTTTAAAGGGACACTATAGTCACACAGACCACTTCAGCTCAATTAAGTAGTCTGGGTGCCAGGTCCCTCAGGTTTTAACCCTTCACATGTAAACATAAAAGTCTCCCGTGTAAAACAGTACCCCCCTTAAAATCCTTATTTTGGCGGAGATCAAACTTAATGATCTCAGCCAATCCAATACTGTCCCATATGAAAGCATTGGGAGGCTATTGTGGATGTGTGGCAAAAAGCTGACCGGCCAGCGCCTCGACGCAGACCCAATCGAATACACGGCTTCAACCTCATTCTAATACATTACCCCCAATTCAATCTAATAAACTGCCCCCCCCATTCTAACACAATGCCACCAAACCCAATACATTGCCCCCCTCCCCCACCACTTTAGTACACTGCTCTCCCCCCTATTTAACACACTGACTCCACACCATTAAAAAACTGGTCCCCTCCCTCGCCCAAATTAATACACTGCCTCCCCCTCCCCAACTTAACACACTACACCTACCTTAAGATGAGGCGTCCGTCCTCCAGTTCCAGCTCTTCTCTGCAAGCAGAGAAGACGCTCCTCTGGCACTGCGAGCAGGAGGGAAGGGGGAGTGGCTGACCTGCAGACAGCCACTCTGTGCTCTTGTGACCGCAGGAGCACGTTATCAGCCGTGGGAGGGAATGCAAGTATCAGACAAGAAAGATCTTTCCTGTCTTGCGGCTGGTTGCAGCCACAGCACAAAGCGCCCCCAGAACAGGCGGGCTGCAAATATATTACATTGTGGGGCGTAAGTTTGACATTCTTGCTTTAAAGTATGTATAGATGCTCTCCATTCATCACTCTGCAACATTCAGGGAGACCCTATATGGTCAAACCGTTGATTTTGTTGGACATGTACTGGTAAATACTTTTTTGGAAGTCCTCTGAATGCTGCCAAATATTAGGTTTATTCATATTTGCGTGGGTTAGCACCTAGGCATTTTGCAGAATATTGATATTTTTGTTGAGGGCTGGAATTTTGTGTGTGTGATATAGATTAGTGTATTCATTCATTCTAGTGTCAGGCAAAACAGTTCCAATTGAATTCAGGTTTACAATATGACCTCACTGAGATTCAAGTAAAGAGCTATAACTATGTTATGCAGTCACTGGAGTCAACAATGAATTGATTCATAAAACAATGACAAAATGGCATTCACAAAAAAATTGCAAAAGCATTTTATGGAAACCTGTACACAGATTTCTCACTGCCATCAACAATTACAAAGTTAGCTTTCATCACCAAGTAGGGAGATAACTGCGAATCTTGCACTCGGAGACTCTTGAGACTGACTACTATAATGCCATGACACCAAACAATAGTATTAAAGAGGAACTGTCACTACACTGGACTATTAATACTTATCCTTATATTAAAAATATTTGTGAAAAGTAAATTCAGTAATCCAAGCCTCTTTATATTGCAACTGGTCAAATAAGACCTTACTACTTCAGCTAGGGCACAGCCATTAAGGTCTATTCCAGGGGAGACACTGATGTACATACTGTATTGTAGGTTTAGAATACGTTTAAATGCATCATACCCTGTATGCGGACAGCATGCTACTGTGTGAAAAAACTTCTTCCTGACTGCCATTCATTGGCTGAGAGCAGTGAGAGGACGCTCTATAGTATTTACATCAGAATTTCACCCAGAATAGACCTGAATGTCTGTGTCTTAGCTGAAGTAAAAATGTCTTGTTTGACTGGCTAATGCATCAATAAAAAAAGGGAACACCAATTCTTTTGCTGCTCGGAATCAGAACACAGTTCAGACATGGCAAAGTTAGGACAAGTATTGCAGATGAGGACAAGTAATAGACATTTTGTTTAATTTCTCCTCTTTTCTGTAAGCTTTCTCTATGCTGACTGCCAGGTGAAAAAGACAGTTCTTAAACCAATTATAGACCATAAGCTACGATTGCAAGTCGGTGCAGGCTGATGATGATGACACCCCATTGACCCTGCTAGAAAACACTGTATATGCTTTTTATAGCAAAATGCTGCACATACAGATTCCAGGCACCACGGCCACTTCAACTCATTAACGGGGACATGGTGCTTGGAGCAACCTTTTAACACAAACTTAGCTCTTCAACATTGGTGGACTCTAGGAAGTTATTGCCTACTCAGGTCCCCCAGCAGTCCCGATTTCTGGGTCCATCCCCACCATCCTACATTGGGAAGTACAGTGGGACTGCATAATTAGATGTGCTAGTGAAGCGCTCTCTGCCAGTTCCTGCAGGCTCTGAGCCAGCCTGATAGACCCCACTAGTGAAAAGGCCCACCACTTTTCAGAGGAAGTGCGCCCCTTTTCCACCCAATATGAGTATCACCTGTGTCACAAATCGAGTCACTGGCTACAGTCATCTCAGTCATACCTACCCATCCAACGGGTTTAATAAAACAATTATTTGGCAGAAGAGTAAAATGTTGACTTGACAAGTCCAAAGGATAACTGTTTTAACTGCTGAAGAAGCATATTTTAGAGGACATGTTCAGTTGCTAATTTTTCTTTTTTCTCATGTATGTGGTAGTTGGCTAATTCCTATAGATACTTTTTTGTTACACAGTGTGGTTTTTCCATGAAATATACTTATTGCAATTAAGATTATCATCTCTAATGGATGGTATCTACTAGGGATCGACAGATTAACTATCTGGCCGATGTTCTGTGTTTTCAGCAATATCGGTATCGGGTAGGGATCGACCGATATTGATATTTTAGAGCCGATACCGATAATCTGTGAACTTTCAGGCAGATAGCTGATAACTTACAGATATTGTGTACATTTACCATTTTGAAAAAATAAGCTATTTCTAAAGGTAAATGCACAAAATACACATGCCACATGTGGTGGATGCAGTGTGCGTGTGTTTGTATAGAGTGTGTTTGCAGTGTGCGTATAGTAAACGCAGAGTGTGTTTGCAGTGTGCGTATAGTAAACGCAGAGTGTGTTTGCAGTGTGCGTATAGTAAACGCAGAGTGTGTTTGCAGTGTGCGTATAGTAAACGCAGAGTGTGTTTGCAGTGTGCGTATAGTAAACGCAGAGTGTGTTTGCAGTGTGCGTATAGTAAACGCAGAGTGTGTTTGCAGTGTGCGTATAGTAAACGCAGAGTGTGTTTGTAGTGTGCGTAAAGTGAATGCAGTGTGTGTTTGTAGATATATATATATATAAAGAAACCTTGCACTCCAACTTACGTGGAGCGTTGCCATGGTAAAGTTAAAAAAAAATGCCGGGGGTCGGAGCCTAACCAGCGAGCAGAGAGGTCGTGCTTTGCCAGAGCTCCTGCCGAGGAAAGCATATTCCTTGAATTAACCTGAGATACAGCGACATAAACCCTTGGCAAAATACACCACTGTGTTTGGAAGCGTTACCTGAACTTGGCGATGCCACATACGACACCAAGGACCACAGGGAACCGCGACGGCGAAGTGAGGCCTGCAGCGAGTGGCGAAGGGGAATGGCGGCCGCTTTCCCGCCAGCCACGCGCGACGACACAAGAATATGTACGGCTTCTCTCTCCCCCACCCCCACCCCCCTCCCCTATGGACCGGTGGGGGAGATCCCGGTCCCCACCAGAAGGAGTGCCCCGCACCCCACAACCTCCGACCCAGCAAGCGACGCACTCAAGCAATGTGGGAGTGGGTACCTCCAATATGGCGGATAAAACGTCTCTAACTCCGCAAGCCAAACACCGACCTACCCAGCCGGGCAGTAGCAAAATCGAGAGGGACCCGATAGACATTATCTTCGACAACTTTTGGGCCCAGCTAACGAAATGCATGCAGGCTGCTGAGCCATGTCCTATGAAGCCCGCAACACGTGCAGCCCCGACAAAGAGAGGTGCTAAATTACTGCCTTCCAGCGCCTGGGATCACCGAGCCACATCTTCCCGAATCGGAGGCCCTCCTGGTCCAAGAGCAAGTGGGGATGTACTCCACATTTGCCAGCCACACCGGCGGAGGGTAGCAAAACCTCAGCGACAGCGACCAAAGACCAAGACCCACCGCACAACCCCGACAGGGGAGACCTCGGGCCACACCGGTCCCCGAGCTCGTGGCACAAGGGCATCAGCTCTCCAGAGGTACCAGGGCAGAGGGGTACAGGCAGCGCACCTGGGTCCCAAACGGCACACAAGCCCACCAGATTTGATTTCATCCGGGGGACCTAGAGTCTGGGACGTACCGCTTCAGGCCTCCGACAAGGCGTGGACCATACAAGCCCGGACACAACTGAGGAGAGCCCTGAAATCCCCCCTCAAGCTGGGAATCGGCTGAGAAAGCACTAAGATCCCAGATACTGCGGGGCAAAATAAACTCTCTGACTCACCCTCACCCGCATTGCTGGACTCATGTAACTAACCATTTATATGTGAACTAGCAGGCTGCTACTGTTCATTACGTTATAACTCTCTTGATAATCTTAACATATGGTCTAACTCATAATCAACTAAATATTAGCTTAATAACATTAATTGTACTGTACTTAGCATGTAACCGAACGGAAACTACATAAGTAACTACAGCCATGTATTGCCTAGCATAGTACTCGTCACTTACTTATTACTTAAGTCAGCTTATTGATGTTTTGCTTATTTTCCCTGACCCACCCGAGTAATATCTCTACTACTAGTGTTCCCTCCTAATCGTCTTACATGTAAATCAGCCTGTTACTACATAACCAGCTCGATTCTGAAGCATGGTAGGCCAGTCGATTGAAATAACAGGCTCCCCATTGCTCACTAACCGCACATACCAGGCTAAACAAATACTAAGCATGTTTACCAACTTTCTTACTAACCTGCCCACTATGTACTAACACTTAAACTGTACTACCTCCCACAGGGCCATTACACGGTTTGCGAACAGTTTATTATTACCACTATCGACATATAGCTCTGCTAGCATAATGTCTTGTTCACTTGTTTATCCTCACGATATGATAACCATACTACTGTTATTATTACTACTATATGATCGTAATATGTAGCAACGTAACACCCCACTAGTTTTGTTTAAAGCGAAAAGTTCTAACCAGTTATGTTATAAACTATATATACACTCACGCCATTACTAAGCATGGATTCACATCTAGGAACGCATCTATGGCGTATAGATAACCCTGTACCTAAAAATCAAAAATGCGCATGTAGCGCTGCCACTGTTTTAACTTGTTGATTTATACATATACGCTGTTGTGGCGTTCGTCAATATTTCTGTAACCACCTGCGCAACAAAAATAAAGAATTCCAAAAAAAAAAAAAAAATGCCACCCCCACCTGATTTTACACACATTACATACCTCCACAAACCCTCACTACACAAACACACACTACATTCACTCTATACACACTACACAAACATACACTCTGCATCCACTACACACACATTTATTCTTGAAAACAAAAAATTCTGACTGGAATGTATATTTTGTGAATTTACCTTTAAAAAAAAAAATTGATTTGAATTTTTTTTTTTATAAATAAACATGTTCGGTTAACAGTAGATTAGTGTAGAAATAGTTTTTGTTTTTTTAAATGGTAAATGTACAGAATATCGGTATTGGCAAGTTATCGGCTATCTGCCTGACAGTTCACAGATTATCGGTATTGGTCGATCCCTAGTACTTACAATTATATTTGGATCTCTCACGAGTGTGGTATTTACATGCTATGACGGTTTACATTTTATATGATTTAGGACCTAAAGCAGCACCGAATATCTAAACAATTCCGAAAAATGAGTAAACGCTAAAGTAAATTATTTTAAATTTGCTGGGGCACCATCATTCATCTATTGAAGACTGTGACCTGACTGAAATAGAGCCGGACAATGACTTGACAAGACTTAGAAAGGATTGAAGCAGAAGGATGACATGACAAGAGTGGTGCTGGATGGTTATATGATCAGACTGACATAGTGGGAGCCTTGATAAAGACTTTATAGAAGTGGTATAAATGATACAAACTGGCAACTTCAAAGTTAATTTCCCATAGGAAGGCATTTTGTACTGGAATGGGAGTAGCCAGCAATGCTGCACCTCTCTTATTTAGTGCCAATGGACCAACAAAATTGGCAGGTGGCTCAGATGCATTGGTTAAGAATCACAATTTTTTTTGCAAACTTCTGGTCAAATCTTTTCGCAATGCATTTTCTGTATATTGTGCTTCTCTGTGTCATTACTTAACGCTTTGTAATGTTTTGATGAGAAGCCTTTGATTGGAGGATTTCATTGGTTCAGAGCCCATGCACGCTCTCTGAGCCTGAAATTGGAAATGATAAGGAGTGAAAAGAGGAGGGAGGTTGGGGATAAGAAAAATATCAGCAGAGGTGATAACGAGGAGGGAGGGTTGCGATCAGTAATGGGAGTGGAGATAAGACATGCAGACAAACATTTCTTTAGGCACAGAATGGTCATTAAAAAGCCTGAAGCAGAGTTCAGAGCGGTCTAGTTCACAAGTGCTGAGGTTCCAACAAGTCCCCAGCAATTAATTGGCAATGAGTCTGGTTTCAAGCACACATCCAGACTCCTACCACCATGACTCCTTAAAAAAAGCAGAAGTGGTCATGGTGGTTGGAGTAACACCTTAAAATATATAATAGGTTTTTTGCCATGTTTTATTAAACTGTGTAATTTCCACAGCAGTGACACTTCCACTTTAAAAAAATTAAAAAAAAATAAAGAATAATTGCAAGAACAAAATCCTAAATGCACCATATAAAGAAGAAACCAATTTGCAGAAGAGGTTTTTTTTTTTCCCTTTCATATTGAGTGATTCACCATTTCCTGATATGAGAGTTCTCAGATAACTTCTTGTGTATATTCCTGCTCGCTCAAAGAACAATTTAAAAGTACACAACCAGAGCTGCCGGCTTGACATATACTTAAATGGACTCTCCAGTGCCAGGATAACATCGTTTTCCTGGCACTGCAGTACCCTGCAGTGCCCCTCTCCCTCCCACCCCCATCCCATTTTAAAACCCCTTCAGTGACTTACCTGAATGCAGTGCCGATGTCCCTCAGCGCTGGGTCAGGCTCCGTCCACACTCCTTCCCCCGCCCCCAGCCAGGGGAGACCTAATGCGCAGGCGCAACAATAGCCGCGCGCACATTAGACCTCCCCATAGGAAAGCATTGAATGCTTTCCTATGGGGATTCTGGCGACGCTGGAGGTACTCATGCTACGTCCAGCGTGGTTTAAATCACGGAAGTCCCTCTAAGAACACGGAAGTCCCTCTCCTCTAATAGCTGTCTGATAGAGAGCCACTAGAGGAGGATTTAACCCTGCAAGGTAATTATTGCAGTTTATGAAAACTGCAATAATTACCTTACAGGGTTTAGGGTGGTTGGAGTTGGCACCCAGACCACTCCAATGTGCAGGAGTGGTCTGGATGCCTGGAGTGTCCCTTTAAGCTACTCAGAAGGCATGTTTTAAACAAAAATGACAGTGTTATATTATTGTGCAATGCTTTATCATTATGTAGAATTATATTTTTCTATTAAATATGTACAAAGTACATTTTAAGTGAGGCTTCGTAAATGCCAAAAGGTAGTTTTTTTTATTTAGGCGATACTGTACATGAATAAATCAGGCTTATTTACTATAATTTAATCAGTGTGAACGTTGTTGCAGCTGTAAAGCCACTTTATAGTAACCTGTTCATGACCACAAACATTTATTCCAAGACATTTACAAAAACAAAAAGGGATGCCTAATCTTAATGTTGAATAGAATTAAAGAGTGTTGAGGTTCCCTTTTTTTGGGGCGGGGGGGCTGGGTCCAAAATTTGATGTATTTGTGAAAATTTCTGCAGAACTCAAAGTTTAATCAGACGGAAACCAAAAAAACAAATTATGCACGTGTTTCAACAGAATTATAGCAATACATGCACAATACATGCAACATGACTTAAATGTATACAGACAACTCTGGAAATTACACCATAATAGAACCAATATATAGAATTATTTTATTTTTTTACAATTTAATTTTACAGACCACACAAACAGTTAAATATAACTTGAGGCAAGGTCAGGGAGCTCTGCTAGGTGGCAGTGGGGGGCTCGGATTACAGAGGCAGGCAAAAAACGTGGCGCCACTACCAACCTGGTAGTGAGAGTTGGATGCAATTAGAGGTGCAACTTACGGGTGGATCGTGAATCACTAGTATTTTATATGCAATACACTTTGTAATAGTGTTAGTGTGTACACAATTTGTGGTCACTATTTAGATTTAAGATTACACTAATTTTTTGTATGATACTATAAATTAAAGTACGGTACATATATATCTATTTATACACCTCTCTCTATGTGGGTTCATTCATTTGTATTTATTTGGAAATTTATATAACTCCAATATTGCACCATTTATTTTTATATTTGTTTTGATGTGGATTTTTTGGCAAAACATCTTTGATGGTTGCAGCACTGTAGACATTTTTAATAGTGGCAAGATATTAACATATTTTTAGACATTTGCACTTTAAGATTGCACTATGCCACTTTATCACTTATTTATCAGGGTGTACTTAAAGAAGAGACATTTAACAATTTTAAAACTCATGGGAAGTTGCAGACCCCTTTCAAACAATATAAAGTTATAAGTTATTTAAGTCTGCGGATAATGCATAGTCTGTCTGATGTCAGGTGGGAAATCTATGCTACAAAAGCGGGTTACCCAAAGAAGTCTTTTGACGATTAATGCAGAGGTTAACTACCCCTGTTTTAGAGGCTGGGTTTTTAAGAATGCTTGAAAAATGTTTGACCTAAACCAGGGATGATGACGATCATAAATACAGTTATGGTGCTCAGAGTGAACCATTATCACAAACTGGATATTTGCTCCATTGAAGATCTCATTTTGTCAGCCACAGAAAATTAACAAAAGTAAACTTGTACCTGGTTCCATTGGATGCAGTGGCTCACAGGACTCTATCTACTTTCTTTTTTTGCAGTTTTTAGCACCTCTTTTAATTCTTTTTAAAAACAGCTGTGATGCGCAGGATTGCCTGTTTAGAATATAATTTCCCCTCCCCATCCATTTTATTCTTTTCTTTTCTTTCCTTATTCTCTCCTGATCCACTTCTAAAGGTTTACTTGATAGCGGTTTATGACCCTTAAAGGAACACTAAAGGGTCAGGAACACAGACATGTATTTCTGACCCTATAGTGTTAAAACCACAATTTAGGTGGCTCCCAACCCCACTTCCTACTCTCCCCTATGCTCACTTGCATCCGCTACAGCTGAAGTGGTTTCTGCTCTGCTTCAGTCCTCTGTTCTCAAAACAGAACTCCTCATCTTTCCTCCCTGAAGCGCTGATACTTCCATGTCTACCGCCTCCATGTCAATGGTACTACCATCAGCTCTACCACATAGACTCGCTACCTATATGTTCTGTTTGATTCTACCTTTTCCTTCATCCCTCATGTCAATCGCCAAATCCTGCCACTTCTAAAAACATAGATTGTATCTGTTACAAACAACAGATGCGGCCAGGGTGCTAGTCTATGCCGCTATCCTCTCTCCTTGACTATTGAAATCAGCTTCTCATTGGTCTTCCGCATTCCCAGTTTGCCCCGCTATAGTATAGAAAGAATGCTGCAGCAAGGCTCATCTTTCTGTCTGCCCACACCTCCCTCCTCCTCTGTCAGTCCTTACAATGGCTTCTTGTAATATATAGGGCTCAGTTTAAAATTCTGGTTCTTGCTTACAAATCTCTACATAAACACTACTTCTACCTACCCTCACTAATACTATAGTACAACCCAACCAGTCCCCTATGCTAAGGCCGAAGACTGGTGTCTATCCTCTGTAGAGGACATACACCTTAAAGACTTTCTAGAGCTGAACCGTTTCTATGGAACTCCCTTCCCTGCTCCAAAATTCACTTATTTAGAAAAGTCTATCAATTGAATTGTTAATAGCTTTCCCTCCACACCACACCTTGGTGATCCACTTTGCTTCCACTTTAACAGTTATGCAAAAAAAAAAAAACTAAGCCTTCATTGTACTACTTTTCCCATACATTAAATACATCCTGTCATTACCTCTCGTGTAACTTTACCCCACTCCCTCTAAAATGTAAGCACGTTTGAGCAGGGCATTAAACACAATCTATTCCTGTGCATCCAATTTGTCTTGCTGCAAATACTTGTCTGTTAGTCCAACTACTGTTCAGTGCTGGAGAATTTGTTCCTCTTTATACATAATCATGTGTATTCTTGCTTCAGCAAATCTTGAATTAAAAAAATAAAATGTAAATAAATAAATAAAAAAAATTATATATATATATATATATATATATATATATATATATATATATATTTTTTTTTTATTTTTTTTTATTATTTTTTTTTTTTTTTTTTTTTTTTTTTTAAACACCACACATTAAACAGTATCCACCTTTTCTTTCAAAGGCCTTCCATTAAAAGGCTGAGATTGCTAGCTGGCATTCTTGGCCCATCACTGACAGCCCTTACTCATACTACAGTGTATAGAGCAGAGTTACCCAATTGGTAGATCCCCAGATGTTGTAGAATTACAACTCCCATGATGCTTTGTATGCCTTTAGAATTCTTTAGCATGACAAAGCATCATAGAAGCTGTAGTTTTAAAACATCTGTGGATCTACCTTTTCGGCGCCCATGGTAGAGCGACAAAAGCCAGGAGGCAAAAGCGCTGCTGCTGCAATTTTGCAGTAAAACCTTTATGTTAAAATTCAAAATCCTCTAGCTCAGGGATGGCAAAATAGTAGATCAATACAACTTCCATGTGACTTTGTCAGTCTTCAGTTCATGATTCTGCCTCTAACTTGGATTTTGGTAAATTGGCTACATGGACCAGAGAGAGATCCACCTTACACATGCAAACCCATACATCTGAGGATCACAAGTCATCTTCGAAATTATACACTAAATTAGATTGTTAACTTAAAAGGATTTGAGAACAATCTAAAGATTACAAATTTGGCAAAACGTGCCAATGTCAGTCAGCAGCTGCAAGGGCCAGTAAAGTGTTGTCATGTCTACAAGCAAAGAATACAGACTTTTGTCTACTTAAGAATGATTGTAAAACTCCCAACATTGATATGCAGTGCCACTTTATTTACCAAGTTTCAAAAGGGTTAAAAAGTGAAAGAGTGGGGGCGTGGCTTGGACGCCGAGGCTAATGGCGGCGTAAACCGGGAGCTCCCCAAAGGCTCAGCACAAATCCTCGCCCGACAAGCGATAACGACCGCATAAATGGGAAGAAACCATCGGACATCGCAGGCCAGTCAGCCCTCCAGCACCCCGAAGGGGGCACAACACTCAGCCATGAGGCAATTTCTCGTGCCGCCGGCCGAGCCGCCAGCCCAGGCCTCAAATGACTCCGAGGCCTCAGGCCTCTCCCGCCCGACCTCACCACATGTCGAGCACCCAGGGGGAAACAGCACCCATCACCCCCAGCCTGAATGGATCGAGATGATCCGAAACCTACCCACTAAAGCCGACCTGAAAGAGGCCAACGCCGCCCTACACAAGTCCCTCTCAGAGGAACTGCGCACCATGCGGGAAGACATTCAGGGCACCCAACAGAAGGTGGCCCAATTGGAAGCCGACTGCGACCACATGGCAGCGGCGCAATCCGCAACCACCTGCAAACTCCAACAGCAGGGGGTCCAACTACGGCAAATGGCGCAGCACATTGAAGACCTTGATAACCGTGGGCGGCGGCAAAACATACGGATCAGAGGTATGCCAGAGGACTTAGACCAAACCACCCCTATCAGGGACACGTTGTCAGAGCTCTTTAACAACCTCCTCGGCCGACCGCCAACCACCCACATAGAATTTATTAGGGCACATCGGGCCCTCAGGCCGAGAGGACCCCCTGACGCCCCTCCTAGAGACATCATTTGCTGCCTTGCCCACTTCCAGACAAAGGAAGACATCCTACACAAAGCCAGAGACACCAAACAAGTGATCTCCAATGGGGTAGAGGTACAACTGTTCCCCGACCTATCACCAGCGACACTTGCCTACAGGAGAGCGATGCGCCCTCTCACACGGGCACTGCAGACCAACAAGGTCCGTTACAGATGGAACTTCCCTACGGGCCTACAAGCAACCACACAGAACGGTCCTTTCACTGTGAGAAGCGAAGAGGACATGGAAGACCTCCTGAGGGAGCTACACCTCACGCCGGTCCAAATGACCTGGCCAGACCCTCTGAACTTTTACTCCTTTCCACAGGGGCCGAACCCCCCAGCCCCAAGCCAACAGCAACGAGTGAGGAGGCCCCGACAGCAAGCTACGAGACCGTCTGGCGCACCACACTAACGGCCCGAAGTGGATATTACCCGAGACTGGACATTGTGAAAGACTTGGCCTGACCCTGCACGGCCCTCCTGAACACCCCCGACCACATGCCTTCCCGAGACACTGCCTGAACTGTTTACCACACGGAACCAGCACAGCAATGTGGAACTGTTACCGCAAGCGACCCCCCTGACGGGCCGAGCCACCACACCAGCGGAACCACCGAGAACTGAGATGGACTAACGCTGGTGGACTAATACTAACACTGCCAGACCTGGCATACAGAACTGCTGTGAGCCCTGGCTACTACTAATACTGCCAGACCGGGCATACAGAACTGCTGAGAGCACATGCTCGCAAGTACCCCAGGGCCGTTAAGGAGGGGGGAGGAGGGGGGGAGGGGGGGGACCTGACTCCCTGGCTGGGGCCTGTCGCCGCCACCCACCCGGCCAGCAACGACCCTCGGCGAGCTGACCGGGAGGGGTGGTGCCGGCGGGCCACACCTGGGGAGAGGGTTCCGGGGTGGCCCGGAGATACTGGAACCCGGGGTAGCCAGATCGCAGACTTGACAAACATTGATGGAGTGACGACAGGGACCCACGGGGCCAACGCACACAGAGGGGCGACGACACCGGGGGTGACCTCAAGCCCACTCACTAAGCACACCCCGGAGCCAAGACGAAGCGGACAGACCACTGACAGACAGGGAGCGCACAACACACACTACCCGCTGAAATAGAGACCAAATGGACGGGGGGGATTGAACGGGAGGGGGAGGCGAGGGAGGGATCCGGGTCATGACATAGAGTAATAGGCCTCTACAGGCAAGCTTCACGATGTCCACAGCTAGTTGGCCGAAACTTTGTTATCGTTTTGATAGACTCGTTGTCTAATGTATGCAATGTTAATGTTAATGTTTTAATGATGTTCTCGATGATATTGCTAAATTTCGTTGACTTTACTCCCACACAGGCCACGAGGCCACACAACCTCGGGCGAGGATTACGACACCAGCCACATACGAGACGCGCATTGGAGCCACAGGGGATCGACACGGGTCTGTGACGGCAGTAGGTGACCAAGGAGAGATCCGACGGTTACGGACCGGACTCAGACGTGCCCGCTAGGTGAGCCCTGACCTCCCTTCACTACCCCACGGGACGAGGCGTCAATCCAAGGTGGGCTGCCCACACGGGTCTCAAGTGGAACCGTGCGCCGCAGCTCCCCGACGCCTACACCCAGACGCCACCGTAAGGTGACGAGACCTATACACCCCCCTACCCCTGACACCTCCCCCTACACCACGCCCCTATACCCCCTCCCTCACCCCGCACCCCCCCCCCACTACTGACGGAGAGACCCCACTAGGCAAAACATGGCACTGACCCCCGCCCCCCTCACTATCATGACTGTCAACGCCAGGGGACTCAACCAGCCCGAAAAACGGACTGGAGCCCTGAGGGACTTCCATGCCCGCAGGGCCTCAGTGGTCATGATCCAGGAGACACACTTCAGGAAAGGTGACAGACCGAAACTGACGGACCACCACTACCCGCACGGATACTTTAGCGACTTCCAAGGAGGCAAATCTAGAGGGACTGCCATCCTCATTAACAAACGAGTGCCGTTCCAGGAGGGGGGGTGCCTCACCGACGACGAAGGTAGATACCTTTTCCTCAAGGGCAAGATAGCCGAGCAGACTTACACATTTGCAACCATCTACGCCCCTAACAGACGTCAGTGCCGCTTCCTACTCCAGACACTACGCAAACTCCACACGTTCGCTGAGGGGACACTGGTACTAGGGGGGGACTTTAACATCACACTGGACCCAACCTGGGACTGCTCCTCCGGCACGTCCCATACCCCACCACAACAGCTACACTCCCTCAAGTCACTCCTTAGATCACACCGGCTGGTAGACTGCTGGAGAGCTCATCACCCCGACGAAAAAGACTACACACACTTCTCCCACCCCCACCAGACATACTCCAGAATAGATCACTTCTACACCACACAACACGCGTTACCTCTAGTGGAAGACGCGACGATTGGTGTGGCGACGTGGTCGGACCACGCACCCGTTACCCTACGCTTAAAATCCCCGCTCTACCGCCCCTCCATCACTAAATGGAGACTCAATGAGTATCTCCTGACCAGAACAGACCTCACAAACCACATCGGAGGAAAAATCAAGGACTATTTCCTAGACAACCCCCCAACAGAGACGTCCCCGACGCTTAGATGGGAAGCCCACAAATGCGTGATTCGGGGACACTTTATACAACAAGGGGCCCTACTCAAGAAACGCTCCGAGGCCCGCCTGACCCAGATCCTGACGGACATCCAACACGAGGAAGACCTAAACAAACACTCACAACACTCCACACACCAAACGAAACTCCTACAGCTGAGACGCGAGTTAACCTCGCTGCTCCACTCTAAATTCCACAGGGACGCGATAAGACACAAAGCGTTCTTTTCCATACACGGGAACAAGAGCGGAAAACTTTTGGCCAAGATGCTTACCAAAAAGAGACAGCTCACATACATCGACAAAATCAGAGATAAAAGCGGTAAACTCCATCGCCTCCCGACCGACATACTGACCACTATAAGGACGTATTACGCGGACCTTTACTCCCTGCCACAACCACACACAGAGACGGCGAAAACACGACTACGAGACAAAATACGCACATATCTCACCACCCACACATCCCCGACTATAGATGACACAACTGCAGCACTGCTAGACGAACCTATCACTCTGTCAGAGCTGGCACAGGCGATCAAACAAACCAAACCGGGCAAGAGCCCAGGCCCTGACGGCCTCCCATTAAAATACTACAAGACCTTCTCGGACAGTTTATACCAGCCACTAGTAGACTCCTTTAACGCGGTGAGAGAGGGCCAACACATCCCCAAACAAGCCCTGACAGCCCACATCACCATAATCCCCAAGGAGGGCAAGGATGGGGAACACTGCGGGAATTACAGGCCAATCTCCCTCATCAATTGCGATGTCAAACTCCTTGCAAAGATCCTGGCGTCGCGGCTACAATCGCACATCCCCGGGCTGGTCCACCCAGACCAGGTCGGGTTTGTGGGAGGTCGTGAGGCCAGGGACAACACCATTCGCACACTCACCCTCATGCACGGCAGGGGGGCGGGAGCCGGGGGCCTTCTCCTGCTGTCCACGGACGCGGAGAAGGCCTTCGACAGAGTCGGTTGGACATACCTTTTCGACACCCTGACACACGCGGGCCTGGGAACCCACATGATGCGCTGGATCACCGCCCTATACCATGAGCCGACGGCACACGTCCTGGTTAACGGCGCGCTGACCCCCGAACTCACAATACACAACGGCACCAGACAGGGCTGCCCCTTATCCCCACTTTTGTTTGTCCTAGCCTTAGAACCATTCCTGACACATATCAGAAGCAACATTAACATCACAGGCATCACGACGGGCGACGTCCACCATAAAGTGGCCGCCTTCGCAGACGACCTGTTATTCTTTATCACCAACCCAGAAATAACCTTGCCCAACATCCAACAGGCCTTTAAGGAATTCGGAGAGATCTCCAACTTAAAAATCAACTATGCTAAATCCCACATCCTGAACGTCAATATCCCCAAAAGACGCGCTGACCCCCTACGCCAGAGCTTCCCATTCCAATGGGCAGACCAAAAAATCAGGTACCTAGGAACCTGGCTGACTAGGGACAGCAAAGACCTCTTCCAAGCCAACTTCGCCACCACACTCACCACCTTCCAGAAAGACATGAAAGAATGGGCACACCCACACATATCCTGGCTCGGGAGAGTCCAGGTCATCAAAATGAATTTCCTCCCACGCCTACTATACCTCTTTCAAACCATCCCAATTAAACTCCCCGGGGCGTTTTTTGCCACACTAAACACAGCCATGATCAAATACATCTGGGACGGTAGACGTCCCAGGATGAAAACCACCACCCTAATGAAACCAAAAAACATGGGGGGCCTAGCA
Source organism: Pelobates fuscus (assembly GCF_036172605.1). Taxonomy (NCBI): domain Eukaryota; kingdom Metazoa; phylum Chordata; class Amphibia; order Anura; family Pelobatidae; genus Pelobates; species Pelobates fuscus. The sequence continues at coordinate 126,321,916 of NC_086320.1, forward strand.
CTGCCGGACTTCCGCTCATACCACACGGCCACACATCTCCAGAGGGTGATGGAATGGACGAAAAGCGGAGTCCATAAAATGTGGAAAATAGCGGAGGAATCGGAAGCGAGCATGCCGCTCGCAACCATACCCTGGGGCAGGAAGGACCCAGACACCCGAGCCATGTCCCCGTACATTAAATCCACTCTGGACATCTGGCGCAAAACGGCGAAAACACATAGCTTGGCACCCTACCCATCCCCCCTGACACCTCTGGTACATAACGCAGACTTCCAACCGGGCTTCGACCCGAAAGCCTTTCAAAACACCCCCCAGACCCCGATCCCGAGACTGCACCACGTCATCACCAACGGCAAATGCACACCACTAACATCCATGCTAGGAGGTGAGACACCCACCTTCACACAATGCTTCAAACACGCTCAACTTACCGCCTTCATACGCACCCTACCGCAAGGCACCGCACTCACCAGGACCCGGACAGCGTTCGAGACACTGTGCGATAGCCCAGACCCAACGACACACGGGGTCTCCCTCATATACACATTATTACTAACAGGGACACCTACTGCTAAACCTTTATTCATGGGGAAATGGGAAGCGGCACTGAACACGACATTCACAGACGCAGAATGGGAGCAGATATGCTACCTCACCCACCACTGCTCGACACACAGCAAGACCCAGGAGACAGCATTCAAACTCCTGACAAACTGGTACCGCACCCCACACCTCCTCCACAACATAGACCCAGAACACACCAATCTCTGCTGGAGGTGCGAGAAGGAAACAGGGACCGCAATCCACGTATGGTGGGAATGCGAACTAATTAGACCATACTGGGAAGACATACACAAAATTGTAAAGATGTTCTCGGACGCCCCCCCCCCCCTGGAACCGGCAGCAATGCTCCTTCACCACACCACAGTATCTAAATCCAAATACAAGAGGTCTATGACGGTTAGGATCCTAAACGTAGCTAAACAGATAGTCCCCCTCTACTGGAAACAAAAGACCGCACCCCCGCTGAGGGTATGGTTTGCCAAGATGGAAGAACTTAGGGCCATAGAAAACCTGCTCATGTCAGCCTCAGACAAACCCCAGACATACGCTGAGACCTGGACATTGTGGCTCCTTGAAACCGCCAAGGACACCTTCCTGGACAAGCTCAAAGACAGAGACACGACTGGACCCCGACCCCCCCCCTCCCCCCCCCACCACGGCTTAGACTGAACGCGACTCGAGACTGGAACCCAGGACCGGCCCACCCTGGAGCTCCAATGCGCACCTCCATTCTACTAAAATAAAGACACGTTCACTCTGCGCTGCTACCTACACAGCAGCACTCAACATATCACGCTTTCAGACACAGGTTTAAGTATACCACAGCGGTCACACGCAACGCCCCGCTGTGGCACACATAGCTAACAGATCCCGAACGGGAAGGAGACCCAATACCAAGTACTGCAACACTCCTCCCAGAAGGTGCATACTACCATGAGCCTCGAACACACACTAGGGATGCAAATAATCCAAGCACACGAAACTTGACTAACATAACGCTGCATGCCCACATGTAACACGGGACCTGCGAGCCAGACATTACAAGGGGCCTGCGAGCCCAACTGAACATGCAAAAGTACTGCCCTCAACAAGGGACAGGGCACACATTATGCTCTTGCTCAAACACCTGTGACACTGTATCTACCTGTTTACTTACCCATGAGGGCCTGCGAGCCCGAGATCTTTTTGATACTGATCGTTAAACCTGTCTGCATATTCTAACTTGACTAGAGACCTGCGAGTCTCCAAACTTTGAACGTAAACAAAACTAAAATAAAAATTATATTTACAAAAAAAAAAAAAAGTGAAAGAGTGAGGAGTGGATACAAAATAAAACAAACTGGGAGATCTCATACAACAGCATAGAACAGGGCTTGACAAATTTGCTTGGAATCTTGGAGCAACATAAACAGACAGCAATTCTAGTGGTGAACCCCCCCCCCCCCCCCCCCCCCCCAAAAAAAAAAACCACCAACTCATTATTACCAAGATATGATCATTAGTAATTCATAGGACACCGGACACAAAAGATTACTTCCGAGAAGACAGGGAGGTTCTCTTTGTCATAGTGTTGTCTAAGTCTACTGGCATGCACTCCCCACAAGGTCAATACTTAATATTCTTTGACCACTCCTAGATCCTAATAATCTTTACCAAGAAGATAGACCACTTCAACCACCCCCCCCCCCCCCTCCCCTGCAGACCCTCCATTTCTCCATTCCCCCTTATCGGTTTGCCACGATCGCGTTACCTGTCTGAGTCCACTGAGACTGCTCGGCCACGCTACACACAGCGGCAGGAGGGGAGCAGCACAGCACATCACTCCCCTCCTGTTGGTTAGTCGGCGACCCCAGGCCCCGGCCGGTGCTGCTGTGCACCGGCCATAAAGATCTGCTGGTGGCCCACGGACAGAGGGGTCACAGTGGCTGCTGGGCCCCCTGGAGTGACGGGCCCGGTCGCAGCTGCGACCATGGTAGTTACACCACTGGCAATCTTGATGATCTCAGCCAACCCAATGCTTTCCCCTTTCAAATAGTTGTGAAACTATTGTGCATGCGTGTCAAAACGCGCTAGTCAGGATCTTCTCATATGCATCTCTATGGGGGAACGTTCAATGTCTCCTTTCAGAGACATTGTGCAGTTCTGGACTAGGAAACCTCTCTACTGGATGACTGAGTGACTGCCACTAGAGGTGTTACTAGGCAGTTATGTTATCACTGTGTGTGCTCTGTAAAAATAGTGTTCATATTGAAAAGCCAGCAGGGACAAGCTAAAGACCCCAAAACCACTACATTAAGCTGTAGTGGTTCTTGTGACTATATAGTGTCCGTTTAACAAAGATACTATATACTAAACTCTTATTTTCTTGTACCTGCATACTATGGTTCTGATCTTTCCTTTTCTCCCCTAGTGGACATTTATACTTTTTTTCCTTTTCTCACCCTTTTAAAATTTAGTTTCAATAAAGGTATGGTCTTTTTGTCCCCCCTGTAACATTTCTCCGGTATATATTTATACACACACACACGCCTTATCCTTTTTCACTGTGCTCTCCCTCGTTGGGTCACCGATCCCCTGGGGTATTCATGGAGATCAATTCTCTCTATTTTTATATAATGTAAGTTAACCCCCATTATTTTTTGCCTAGGTGACGTTTAAATAAAACTATTACAATCTCTACGATTGTAAGATATATATTATTCCCCACTACCATTGTCAAGCTGTGGCAATACAGCATTGATATGTATACAAACATACAACTAGCAAGTACTTTTCCCTCTGAATTGACAGTTAGTTCATTTAAAAAAAAGGGGGGGGGGTCACATAATGCAACAAAACCACTCTTAGCTTTAAGTTGCGATAAAATTAGGACTGCTACAAATGTTTGAGTAAAAAAAATTAACACACTAGAACTTAAAAACAAGTAATGGTTTCATTTCCCATTTCTTTGTTGTTTTTTTTTTGTTGTTTTTTTTTTGAGAGAGGGGTGGGGGCGGCGAATGGGTCACTTTCTCTATAAAAAGATAGGAAAATAATAAAAACTGCAACTCATCTATAATGTGGATTAAGTCTTTATGTAATGCTTTGGTTTCTTTTAACTTTATAATAAAGTATTAGAGTATATTACAATCCAGATCTCAACTACTAAAACTGGGGAAAATCACCATGGAAAATAGTAGGGGACCTATTTGACACCATAACTTCTTTTCAATTACGGTACATTCTTATGGTGTCCATACGGTTTCTTTAAAGCATCCATCCAGTTGCAGAATAAATTTAAAAATGTAATTCCTCACAAATACATTTTAAATACTGGGGATAATTGGAAAGGTATAGCTTTTAAAGAAACACTGTAGCATAAGGAATACAAACATGTATCAATTGAATCTATGATGTAGTACGGAGTACTGTTGCATGTTCTAGAACTTAACACTTACAATAGGAGATGGGAAGTACCGGTAAGATGGGATGCATGATTAGCACCTAGGAACAAATAAAGCCCAAAAGAGCCTTAGGCACAACAGGGAATAGCACAAAACAAAAAACAGGCAACATAAATTAATGCCATCTGCACACAAAAAAAAAAAAAAAAAAAAAACAGCTGAACTAAAAGCAAAATATGTTTGTATGTCATATATGTCCTCTTCCAAACAAGCGCTGACTCAGCCTTGATCTAAAGCAAAGGATTTCCCAGAAATGCTTTACTAGGAATGTTGGGATGCATCTGCTTTACAATGAGCTGCCGTAGTATAATTTTTTTAGAATGACACACAAACAGCATACATATTTAATTTTTTACTCTTAAAGTGTCAGAGTGGCCCTCTTTGGCATTTTATAAAAGTAACATTTTCAAGATAATTCAGCACTTTGATAAAGCCTCAGAATTACACCTTCCCAATTATCAGAAAGCCAGGATGGTTCTGTTTTGCCCAGCTTTGTTCAGTAATTTAAATTGGATGTGGATTAGAAAGACAATCACTTTTTTTGGGGGGGGGGAGTGGGGGGGAGGAGGAGGGGAAGAGGGGAGGGTGAAGGGAGTTTTAAACACAAGCGTATTAAAATTTTTTTTTAAAAAAATAAGCAAGGACATTTTACTTTTTGTAAATCTTTTATTCTTTAGTATTAGAAAAACACGATCAGGAACACACTCTCGGATAACCAAAGGGAAACCACGACAGAGCACTGATCAAAAGGCAATTTGGGTTTAAATAACCCTCTTGAAGCTGTAATTGGCTGTATGTGGCATCTGACCCCAAAACGTGCGTGCACGTCTAGGACATGACGTCGCACGCACGAGCCATCTTTAATATGGGCAGAGGCTATATCCTTATAAAAACCGGAAAGCGCGCCCAGCGTTTCTAGGAAGGCCGCACGCGCTGGGGACCGTGACAGAAGGAGGTCGGGGAGCTGTTTGCCGCGAGCAAGGTAAGTATTACCGTATATACTCGAGTATAAGACGAGTTTTTCAGCACATTTATTGTGCTGAAAAACCCCCACTCATCTTATACTCGAGTCAATTGTCTGTATTATGGCAATTTACATTGCCATAATACAGACAAGGACCAGGGGCTGGCAGGAAGCTGTAACTTACCGTTCCTGCAGCTCCTGTCAGCTCCCTTCTCTCTCCTCCGGTCCGTGCAGCTCCCAGGTCAGCTCCCTCTGCAAGTCTCGCGAGAGCCGCGGGGTCAGAGCGTTGCCACGGGTTACCATGGCAATGCTCCGCGCGGCCGCGAGACTTGCAGAGGGAGCTGACCTGGGAGCTGCATGGACCGGAGTAGAGAGAAGGGAGCTGACAGGAGCTGCTGTGAAGGTAAGAGCTCTCTGCCAGCCCCCCTCCTACAGCCCATCCACTGGACCACCAGGGAGTGAGAGCCCCCCTCCCTGGCCAGCTAACAAGCAGGGAGGGGGGACAAAAAAATAAAACAAATTATAATAAAATAAAAAAATAAAAATAAAATAATAATTAAATAATAATAAAAAAAGCCCACCCCCCACCAATGCTCTGCATCACACAAACTGCAAATAAATATTCAATTAATATAATTTTTTTAGGATCTAATTTTATTTAGAAATTTACCAGTAGCTGCTGCATTTCCCACCCTAGTCTTATACGCGAGTCAATACGTTTTCCCAGTTTTGGGGGGTAAAATTAGGGGCCTCGGCTTATACTCAAGTATATACGGTAGTTCTGTGCGGCCACGTCGACAGAAGCCCGCGGAACCGGGACAGCCAGAAGTCATCAGACAACCAGGAAGTCCGGTGGGTAAACAAATAAGAGCGCAAAAAAATTTGCTCTATTAACGGGGAACAGGGCCAGGGTTCCAGGAATCAGAACCACTACAGTTGTTATGGTTCTTGAAGTACTGCTTGAAAGAAATGCTTGCCTTTACCCCTCAGTAATGCAATATAATTACAAAGACAATAAGACAATGCCAAATATAAATTAAACATATAGGGAATAAAATAGACTGATGCCAATACGAATTTATATTAAGTCAAATGTAGTTTTTTACGGTCTTATTGCAGTAGTACCATGGGAATTTAGCAGGTATAAGCCTTACATGGGTGGGTCAAATCTTCTCTATGATGGCTTACAGTACCTTCCGTTAAACCACTGCATCAGAGGAAGGCAAGATGTCGAGCCCATAATGCTTCTTGAATGTATGGAGAGATGATTATGTTGCTACTGTGATGATTTCCGGATCTTTCTGTCCAAGAAGCTGACACTGCTCTTGAAGAGTGCACTCTGATTTTAACCAGAGGAATTTTATCATTAGCCAGATTTCCTTGTCTAATAGCCAGTGTGATCAATATGGAAATAGTTGATCATTAGATGTTGCTTTTCCCTTTAAAAAAAAAAATCCTCTAAAATGTATAAACTCTTTGTTCTGAGCGGTTGCTGCCTAAAAGATACGTTTGCAGGCTGTTTTTGCTTTATTATCTGTAACAGAGCTTCCTGTACCCCGGTTGGGTACCCCTGCCGACCGATGCTCCTAGTGCTTACCAAAAGCTCCAAGCACTTCTCCAGACACCATAAGTACTGCAGACCCAACAAACCGCCACAGCTTAGTTGGGGTCTCACCGTCTCCTACCCACATTGGACCTATGACAAGGCTCCAGGTTCCAGTGGGTGAACCTCTCTTCCTCCAGAGAGCGAAGCAGGAACAGCTCTTACAAGAGCTAGTGATTATTCAAGGGAGTATGAAGAGCATAGCAATCCCTTGGAACAGTTTCCCCCAATAAGAGACAAGACTCTAGATTGAGGGTAAATCAGGAACATAAAGTTTAATGGCACACACTGGTCTTTTAACCCCTTAATGACGGGTGACGGACCTCGTCCGTCACGCGGTAAAATTAACCCCAGATCGCCGCAATCGCGGCGATCGTGGGGTTAATGGTGCTCCGGTCTGCCTCTGCATTAGAGGCAGACCGGGAGCACCGGATCCGGCTGCCCCAGTACATGTGCCCGCTCTGACAGCATGCCAGAGCGGGCACATGTGCTTAGTATACTCACCTCCGCCTCCCTGCACTTCCGGGTTCAGTGTGAAGTGCAGGGAGACGGATCAGTGTTGATCCTGCCCCCTGGTGACAAAAAAATAAAATTTATTTAAAATCCCACCCCCCTTTACCCCCCCTTTACCCATTTTAATAAAAAAAATTAACCCCTTCCCTGCCAATTGATCACTGACTACAGTTATCAATTGGCAGGGATTACATTTTACTAAGATCTGATTTTTTTTTTTTTAACCCCTGAGGGTTAATTCTTTTTTTTTTTTTAACCCTCAGGGGTTCAATTTATTTTTAATTAATTTAAATATTTTAAAATTATAAATTTAGCTAGCTGGGGAGGGTGGAAGTGAGTGGGGAATTGGGGGATTTAGTATTAGGCTAACTAGGGGTTAACGTTAAAAAAAGTTTAAAAATAAGCTTTAAAAAGTTAAAAAATTAAGTTAAAAAAAAGTTTTAATAACGTTTAAGTAAAAAATTAAAAAAAATAAACCCTTTACCCAGTCCAAATAAAAATTAACCCCTTCCCTGCCAGTCGATCACTGCCTACAGTGATCAAAATACAGATCACAGTATTATACTGTGATCTAAATTTTTTTTTAACCCCTGACGATTAACTTTTATTTGTTTTTTAACCCTCAGGGGTTAAATTTATTTAATTAACTAATTTAAATATTGTATAATTAAATATTTTGCTAGCTGGGGTGGGTGGGAGTTATGGGAAAATGGGGAATTTACTGTTAGTGCTGCTTACCGCTAGTTAGGGGTTAACGTAAAAAAAAAAAGCTTAGAAAAATGTTAAATCTGTAAAAAAAAGTTTTACGAAAGTTTAGGAAACTTTAAAAAAAATGAATAATCAAAACAAAAGTTTAAAAAATAGTTTTAAAAAGTAAAAAAAGTTTTAAAAAGTAAAAAAATACATTTAATAACGCTCATTACCACTACACCTGGTACAAGCTAGCGGAAAAATGATCCCACGCTAAGGTTCAAAATATGCCTTTTGAAATACCCTGGGATGTCTTCTTTAAGAAATGGTATGGCTTTATGGGGTATTTGGATTATATAGCCTGGTAAAATACTCTAAAATGGGACATGGGCACAGCGTAAAAATTCAAAATTTAAAAAAAAATGGAATGGCTGTGTCCCAAATGTGCCCCTCCGATGTCCACATATACCTGGCAAAGGTACATACGGGGGTATTTTTGTACTCAGCAGACATAGCTGAGCAAAATATGAAGTATTATACAGTGGTAGTACACATATGGTTTGCAAAATATACTGTGCAAACTCACTTTGTGTCAAAAAGGCAGAAAAAAACGCTTATAACCACTACACCTGGTACACGCTAGCGGAAAAATGATCCCACGCTAAGGTTCAAAATATGCCTTTTGAAATACCCTGGGATGTCTACTTTAAGAAATGGTAGGCCTTTGTGGGGTAGGTTGAATTTAAAACCTGCAAAGATGCTTGGAAATTGCACATAGGCCCGGCGTCAAAATTCAAAGTTCGGTCAAAACTGATATGGCTTGGTCTCCTATATGGCACTGTAGCTTCACAAAATAGTGCCATAGACATACAATGGGGGTGTCCTTTTACTCAGAAGACTTAGCTGAGCATAATTTGGGGGGTTTGAACTTAGTGGCACACATGAAATATACAAAATGCCCAGCAAAAATGCAATCCGTATGTAAAAAATGCACAAAATTATTTTTTACCACATACTTTGGCATGTAATGGTAAAAAAATGGGGGCATGTTAAGGCACAATATGCACCTTATGAGATACCCTGGAGTGTCTACTTTTACAAATGGTAGGCCTTTGTGGGGTTTTTTTGAACAGTCAAATTACTATAATACCCCAAATGGAAGCATAGGCTCATTAAATCCGTCTCTCAAAATTCTACTGTGAATACTGAAAAGGACAGGTCTCCTATATGGCACTGTAGCTTCACGAAATAGTGCCAAAGACATACAATGGGGGTACCGTTGTACTCAGCAGAAGTAACTGAACACATAATAAAACTTTGTACAGGAATAGCACACACCAACTTTACAAAATACACATGAGAAGTTCTTTGTTATAAGTTTGTGTGCGAAAACCCCCCAAAAACACAATTTTACTCCAATATTTAGCAGAGGTTGGCGGTAAAATGGCTACGTAGAAAGTGTCAAAACAACCTTAGGTAAATAGCCTGTGGTGTCTACTTTATATAAATATATACTTTTGTGTGGCAATTTTGTTTTCTTTTATGGCTATTAGGCTTACAAGACAAACATACCAAATTCTAAAATCGCTCCACATAAAAAGTTTATTTTACTCCTTGTGCTTTGTGACCTGTAACTACCAAAAAAAAACTTAAAATCCCAGACACATTATATATTCTGTAAATCAGAACAACTAAATTTATTTTTAATTACTTTCCTTAACCTGCACTAATTATGTACACATTATTATTGCAAAAAAATTGCAGTTGAACGCAAATAGCAAAAAATGCAAAAAATGCAGTTGTCATTAAGTGAAAGACAAGCTTCTGAAGCTCTGTCCTTAAGGGGTTAAACAAGTTTTACAGCAAAGGTGACGCCCATGTGGACCTAGTTGGGCACCGAATACAAAACATACAAGCCAATAAAAACAGAGGTTTACATTCAGACACTCCCATACAGTGTACACATACCCTCCCCTCTGCCTGTGATATAATTAACGAAGACAACGGACTAACTCAATTAACGCTAAGCAGCAAAAAAAACACACCACATTTTACAAAGTCTGGAAAACACCCCAAAACACCACACATCCCATGATAGCCCTGATGTGGGTGAACAACATATCCAAAAATCACCCAGATTGGTTCAGGAATTTCCTAGAAGTCATAGTTTTGACCGACCGCAAGCATGGCACCTTGCCCAAAACAGTTCGATAGAATCAGGGCTAACAGTCGGTCTCTCTGTCTGAAGTACAAAAGTACATAACTCACATGAACAGAGCCTGTTTAAAGTATTTTAGCCATGTTTATCACAGGGGCCATAGTCACAGGGTAGGAGGCTGGCAAACAGGCCCCTCCAAAAACCAGTAGCGAAGTTGCTTTCGTCACATTATCCATAAGGTCTGACGTATATGAGGTCTAGGTTTTATTGGCCAGTTGTGGAACATCTAGTTTGGGTAATGCATCCAATTCCTTGCCTCCATCTTCCAGTATACTTAATCAATCTTTTAAATAGTTTTCCAGGTATTGCAACTATCTTATCAGATTCATTAACCAAGTGTTTCATCATAAACCACTCATTTTGTCATCTGACTTTTCTTCCAGCATTCGCAACGCATAGGTAAATTTGTGGGTTCCTCATCTGGAACACATTTGTCTGCCATATTCGAATCTAGACAGCCTGATGAAGCAACTGTTGAAGCAGAGAATTCTCCAGAGGAAGAGTGATTCAGAAGGTAATCTATACCTTTTGACTGCTGTTTTAGTAGGCTGTTGAGTAGTACTGTTGAGTACAGCAGATACCTTCACTTTTGAAAAAGCCTGTTGAGGATTAGTTTGAACAATTTAAAGGGACCACAGTCACCAGAACAACTACAGCTTATTGAATTTGTTCTGGTGAGTAGAATCATTACCTTCAGGCTTTTTGCTGTAAACACTGTATTTTCAGAGAAAATGCAGTGTTTACATTACAGCCTAGTGATAACTTCACTGGCCACTCCTCAGATAGCTGTTAGAGATCCTTCCTGAGTCATGGCGGCCTAAAATACATCCAAACATTCAGTGTCTCCAACCTCTGTATGCAGACACTGAACTTTCCTCATAGAGATTAAATTGATTCAATTCATCGCTATGAGGAGATGCTGATTGACCAGGGCTGTGTTTGAATCATACTGGCTCTGCCCCTGATCTGCCTCTTTGTCAGTCTCAGCCAATCCTATGGGGGAAGCATTGTGATCAAGCTACCACTTCTGATGTCAGCAGGCAGGTCAAAAGGAAAAACAGTGACAAAGCCAGCAGCTTCAGGCTTGAATACAAGTAAGATTTTACTATATTTAGGGAGGCATAAGGGGACCAGGGGGGCTAGATGGTGGTTTTAACCCTATAGGGTCAGGAATTCATGTCTGTGTTCCTGACCATATGGTGCTCCTTTAAGAAATGCTGAGATTTTCCCTTCTTTGGATTTTTCCAAATTGTTTGAGCATTGAAGACAATGCATTTTCTTGCAGTCATCTAGTAGTGGAGTCTGGCATGATTTGTATGTTTCTTTTAGCTCTTGAGCAGGAGGTTGTACTATCCAACTTCCTAATTACCTTCTCAGGTCCAAGGGCAGTATGGCTAGACAATTGTAATTGAATATCTTTTCCTTACATTACTCTACCTCTATACCCAGTGGAGGGGCACGTGGAGCCCTGTCCTATTCTTACACAGACCCTGCAGTCAGTAAGGCTCAGCAAAATATAAATACCCTAAAGATTTTTTATTTTTACTCCAATGTGCATGCGCATTCATGCACCTAGGAAGTCATGAAAAACACACACACGTCCCATGAGAGCATTCTACTTGATGCTTGGATCAACCGTGTCCATAAAGACTGTCTCATGGGTAAGCATTTTACGCAACTATGTGAAATGCTGCCCCTTCGCATTCCACGACAGTTTGATCACATGTCTGCTTTTGCAGATATACTGCATGAAGATGGATCTATTCCTAATCAAACACTGGAGAACACCACCCATGTGTGCTGCAAGAAGAGTGACAGCTGACACAGTAACACCAGTTATAATGCTGGTGGCAAGCTACTCTTGCTCCTCATCAAAAATAGATTAGAGCAACATTAAGGAGAGAGGAAGATTAAATGGGCTACTTTGTGTGGTATGTATTTGAGAAAGTGGCTGATGTTTTAGAATGGACAGTGGTAATTACTGTGTTAAAGAAACAGCATTGCCAACACAGTGAGTGTGAAGATACTAAAAATAAATAATAAAAATTTCTATTGACCGAAATTTATTTTGAAATACAGCAACTTTAGAACAATATAAAGTGAAGTCTACAATAACAGATTGTTTAATTTAAAATATATAGTGCGAGTGAGGGAACGGTTTGCAGGTATACTTTAGTGGAAATGTTCTTCCTTGGCTCCATTGAAACTTTTTAGCAGCTAATGAAATTCATTAAACATTGGCCATACTGGAACATGTTAAGCATATCAATGCAGAGAAGGGTATTTTATTAGGTTTTAATAAGCTACTGGAAAGTGTAATTTGAGTTGCAGCCTTCAGTTCAGGGTAGTGAAGTGAATCCCTTACCTAGAGTTCTTCAGGTTTATCAGTGGATCTTTGTGTTTTTCAGAAGGAGATGAGAGCTGCTAAACCATATCAAATTTACCTTTAGGACTTATACTATGTCCACAGTTTCCCCAGTATAGGTAATCCCTGTCCATGCACAGTATGCTGGATTCAGATTAAGACCCTATCATAGTATTTCAGAGGAGGATCTCCACTGTTGGTCAAATGCCCCATACACAGTGGGGAAGACAGAGTTTGACATTTCAGATTCATGTAATATGAACTATGATAACAAGCTACAAAGCTTTATGAAGGTCCTCTTTTCGACATTGGCACATGGCAAACCAGAGAAGAAGCATTTACCTTACTAGCTCACTCGTCAATAGGCTTGACTCCTAAACTGCATTTGAAACTATTTTGTACCCTCTTTTACAAAACATGCATTACGAACTTACAAGCTAGGCCTTCTTGCCTGCATGTGGCCTCCCTTAGCCTGGAAAAAGCATGAAGACCGGCAAAGAGAACACAACATAGCTACATACCGTTCACTGAGAACGGTTGTTGAAAGAATGTTTTTTTTCTGAAAGAACTTTAAACCTTGCAGACCTCAAAAACATCATTAGAAGACTGACTTTGAGGCCTGGATTATTATTTGGATTTTTTTTCAAAACATGCAACCTCTACAATCTATTTTGAAGGCTGTAGGGTGACAACACCAAAAACAGGTAGTGGAAGGATGAAAGTTGCCCACATTCTGTTATCAGAACTCTGCTACTTGTCTTTAACAAGTATTTTCACTTATTGGTAATACACTACCTTATACCATGTCTGAAAATTATAAATAAATACAAAAACATATTTGGTCCCCCCTAACACGTCAGTTGATTTTCCCCACATATTACTATACCAAAGCATTTGATGCATGGATATGTATAGATCAAACCCCCCCCCCCCCCACCCCACCCCACCCCCCTCCCCCACAAAAAACCAAAAACATGTGCAACACACACACACACAAAACAATATAGAATCCTTGTATTACCTGCAAGAAGACTAAGCTTTGACTGAAATCGCAGGAAGACAGAAGGTCATGACTTCTGGGACAGATTAGGAAACAAGGGAGAGGCAACAGAACCAATAATCGAGCTGCAGTCACAGAGCAGCCAAGGCTACAGAAAGAAGGGGAGTGCATTGTGCAACTAGTGTTTGTTACTATGTATGGTTTTTGGAAGGGTTTGGGTTTTTTGCCACATAATTTGATGAACAGATTTTGTGATGCCTTGCATAGTTAAATAATATAGAAATTTGCATTGTAGCACCTATATAGGCATGGTAAAAAGTAATATGTGTTAGGGTGGGGAAGTTATATGCACACATGCTTATACAGACATAAATATGTTTTTTCTCTAACTCAAAGTTAAAAAAAAAAAAAATTCACAATGATCACAAAAGGAGAGCATCAAGATAACATTTGACTCACATGGGTTAACATCTCTGTATCTGTTCCGACTCTTGTTTTCTGGATTCTTTGCAATCTTATTGGACAATACAGGAGATTTATATCTTATTTCCTGGAAGAAGAGAAAGAAGAAAATAAATAAATTAAAGACTATTGAATTTACATTTATATACATACAAACCAGTGCAGCTGGTGAAGTTTTGAGATGGTGGGGTGCCAGCTTCCTCCCCTAGAATTTTTCTCCTCTCTATATAGTACAGAGATACTCATACAATGCACAGAGCTGGGCATAATAAAGAGATGTTCATACAATAAAACAAGCAGGGCACAACAAATATTTCTAAATACTTATACTGCTCTCTCCAATCACATGGGAAAGGTGTTTTTACTGACCTCTCTACCAACGCCGTGCCGATAATGCCACAGCTGGCTCCACCTCCATGGCAAACAATCTTGCTGATCTCAGCCAATCCAATGCTTCCTCATAGGGAAACATTGGGAAACTATTGCGCATGTGCAGAAAAACGTCATGCTGCGCAATAATTTTCTGATTTCATTGAATCAATGCATCCCTATAGGAAGCATTTACATAGGTGCTGTACACTGTGCAGCACTGACCCAGGAAACCCTTCTAGAGGTCTGGTAACCCCTCTAGTGACAGTAACTCAAACAGCAATGTAAACACTGCCTCTTGTCTGAAAAGGCAGTTTAGAGGCAGTGTTTACATTGAAAAGTGTGCAGTGAGAGGCTATAAACACCAGAACAACTAACTACATTAAGCTGTAGTTGTTCTAGTGACTATAGTGTCCCTTTAAGAAATGTATTTTTGACTTTGAAAAATCTGGCTCCTAACTTTTTTAGCTGGCTCCTAGATTGCAAGCAAATTTGTCAACCACTCATAATGAATTATTATTAATAAAAATGTTAATAACAAATAAAGGATGTATTTATATTCATCAAACAAAAACCTAAGAGCATAAGGTTTTTTTTTTTTGTTTTTGGTTTTTTAATAATGACCAAGAAAACAAATAAAATTAATACCAAATATTTGCTCTAGCATGAATCTGGTGTGTTCATAAAAATAAACAAATGACAACATAAAAATATGAACTTCCTTTAATGATCTTAAGTTGTAGACAGGGATTTAATTTGTGGTCAGAGTGCACCATCCAGCTCGGCATTAGAACATGCCATTGCACACCATGCACACGCATATGCTCCTGGGGAGCAGTGGTTTTAATTACCCAAATTAAAAGTACTCATTCTATCTACCTTAAAATACTAAATGTTGATATGACCTACCCAGAGAACATTTAACTATGTTACCGCAACTGGCTACCCAAAGTGCTATGTAACAGTTTTTTCAAATATTAGTAGTATAGGTCCCTCACTATGCTATTTGGCTTAGTGCACCTTAAGGTGTAAAATGTCTCTTCAACTTTCTATGTGATAGCACCCATTCTGATTCATACAGTTGCATGACGATGGCAGACTAAGAATTGGGAAACCGTATGTATGAATAGTAAATCTATTTGCATAATAATATCAAACTGATGGAGAAGGGTGATGGTAGAAGTGCGATAAGGACAGAGGCAGGAAAGTGATCTGGTGATAAAAGTAAGAAAGGAGTGTGAAAGGGATAATGATCAGAAGGAAAATGATGGTTTGAGGATCTGGAAAAAGGGTAATGGAAAATGAGATTAAAGACTTTATGGATGAAGAAGGGAATTATCAGAAGAGATGATGGCAGCTGGTGAAAGAAAGGGGCAATAGTGAAAAATCAAAGATGTGATGCACTATATGGACAAAGGTATTGGAACACACCACTTAATTATTGGATTCAGGCGTTTCAATCAGACCCATTGCAACAGGTGTTTTTTAAAAAAAAAATCAAGCACCTATCCATGCAGTCTGCATTTATAAACATTTGAGAAAAATAAAATGAGTTGTTCTAAAGAGCTCAGGGAATTCAAGCGCTGTACTGTGAATGGTTGCCACCATTTCAGTTTGGGAAACTTCATCCCCGCTAGATGTTCCACAGCCAACTGTAAGTGGTATTATTGGACAGTGGAAACGTTTAGGAACAGCAGCAACTCTGCTACAAAGCAGAAGATCACGTAAAGAGCTGAGGAGCGTGGTGCATAAAAGTCACCAACGCACTGCTGATTCCATAGTTAAAGAATTCAAAAACTTCCACTGGAATTAATATCCGCACAAAAACTGTGCGCAAGAGCTTCTTGGAATGGGTTTCCATGGCCGAGCAGCTGCATGCAAGCCTCACATAAATAAATAAAATGCAAAAAACACCACCACTGGACTCTGGAACAATGGAGTGACGAATCATGCTTCTCTGTTTGGCAGTCTGATGCGCGATTCTGGGTTTGGCAGATGCCAGGCAAACATTATCTGCCTGACTGGATCGTGCCAACTGGAAAGTTTGGTGGAGGAGGGATAATGTTATGGGGCTGTTTTTCAGGAGTTGGGCTAGGCCGGTTACTTTTAGTGAAAGGAAATCTTACTGCTTCAGCATACCAAGACATTTTCGACAATGCTATGCTTCCAACTTTGTGGGAACAGTTTAGAGAAAGCCATTTTCCATTCAAGCATGACTGTGCCCCAATACAAAGAATGACCATAGATACATGGCTGGAGCAGTTTGATGTGGAAGAACTTGACAGGCCCGCACAGAGCTCTGACCTCAACCCCATCGAACACCTTTGGAATGTATTGGAACAGAGATTACGTGCCAGACTTTCTCGTCCAACATCAGTGTCTGACCTCACAAATACGCTATTGGATAAATGGGCAGCAATTCCCACCAAAATCTTCTGGAAAGCCTTCCCAGAAGAGTGGAATCTGTTAGAGCTGCAAAGGGAGAAACCAACCAGATATCAAATGTCTATGTAGTTAGAATGCCATATCATAAAAGTCCCTGTTGATGCAATGGTCAGATGTCCAAAAATACTTTTTTCCATATAGTGTAGGTAAGGTGGAAAGAGACTAGGCAAAAAGGAGGTGGATGAGAGAAGACAAAATAGAGTGAAAAAGGGCAAGGGAATAGATATACCGAGGTATAAAGACATTTATGATGGAAAATCGAATTGGGATCATGGTGAAAATATAAAAAAAACTTTTGGGGAGGAAAACTTTTGGGGAGCCAACACTATCTAGATATCGAAAGCATAGCCAAAGCATAGACCTAGCCTAAAGTAACCAAGCTACCTACACAAGCGACTGTGACTACTTGTTATTATTTTAAAAATGTGCCTGTTTATTCTGTGCCTCGCATGTTGAGCGTGGGAAAAGTTGGAGGACTGCTTTTTGGGCACCTCTTACCTGCCTGTGATAAAATATATGCACAACAAAAATAAAGAATAAAAAAAAAAAACGAAACATGCTTATAGTAACACAAACATGATCATGGAAATATAGTCAACAGGCCTGTCATGCTGCAACATGACTTCTAACTCCAACTCATCTGATCCAGGTTTGGCATTAATTAGCATAGAGAACCAAACATGTTAAAGTAAAATGGTTACAGAAAATAGCAATAATTACAAATGTTACTGTCCCTTACATTTCCTGTAAATACAAATGGATCATGTTTTAGATAACAGCACTATTTTTCAGAGAACAGAATATAGAATTCCCAGGTTTAAACAGAAATACAAATAAACATAATAAAGAAAAAAAAATGAGGACACTATTCACACAAAGGATTTCAGCAAGCTAAGGTTCATTAGGGGTGTGGGGTGTTCCTTTAAATAAATAAGTAAACAAAGAAAGCCAATATCTTCCTCTTGGAATGTTTACAGAAAGCTTGCAGCATTAAGGGGTGAGAAGACGCCAACGTCCATAGGAAAGCATTGAGAAATGCTTTCTTATGGACTGATTGAATGCGCGCACGGCTTTTGCATGCGCATTTGAGAGTCCCCAGCGCCGAGGGAGCCTGACGCTGGAGAAAGGTAAGAATTTCACCCCTTCCTCCTTTGTTTTCCTGGCACTATAGTGGTCCTTTAAGTTGCTTTTCAACTTTTAAATGTTTGTCATGTATACGAAAGAAACAGCACAATATCACAGCATGACAGAGTTAAAGGGCTACTCCAAGCACCATGATCACTTTATATATTTAAAGTTGTTATGGTGCCTGCAGTCTATATGTGCAGTGTGTTGGAGTATGAAAAACTGCACATACAGAGTTTAATCTCATCTCCTGCCGCAGGTATAACTCAACAAGAGTTCCAGCCTGGCTAGTGTGAATACTCTGCAAATTAGTATTCTTGTCACTGACTTGGGAGAGAAGGTAGGCACACCTGCCACTTTCATTATCTCTGTGGAGCTAACAAAATCAAGAAGGTAACCTCCCTGGCTGTCTGACATTCAAATATAAGTTAGCACTTTTATAAACTTCAAATAAGATAAGCAAATCCTCACACATAACAAGCTGAAGTGTGTGGAGGGTTCAGTTTAAGGGATGAGCTTATGTGTCAAAGGATCAGTTTGTATACCTACAATGTGGGACAAGTTTTACATCAAACAAAAATGGGGAGATGAAGGATAATTCACTAAAACCTGGGTACACTATGGTGGTTGAGAGAACATAATCAGAACAGAGCTGACACACACTAACTCCGCTCATTTACAGTAAAATCTGCATTGTTTGGATATTTTGAAGGCTATATTTTACACACATAAATCTTGACTATAGTAATAGGACTTGATGAATATTGTCATGGTTTTCAAAGTGGATAAACGTGCAAAGCGGTTATTTCTAAACTTAAACTGAAATATTTTGAGTCAGAGAAAACACTGTATACGGAGAATTCTTCATTGATTGGAGAACAGAAAAGTGAGAGTAAAATTCAACTAGTATACCATCAACCAACACATGCAACAGATGGGCATTCTGTTTCAAGAGATATTCTGGGTTTTTTTTGTTGTGTTCATGAACCTCCCGACCATGACACAGGGAAGTGTAATCACTGGCATACAGGATCTACAGCAACCATATTTTTTAGATCAAGCTCATAGTATGCACACTGTTCTATGACATGTCATCTAAGACGCCAACTATATTTAAAGAAACAATCCAGGCACCATAACTTAATTGAACTGACGTTCTAGTATCAGGAGGTCTTTGGCGCTGACTCACTTAAGGTTCTCAAATGGTTTATCCCAAAAAAAACTTTGTTCCACGCTGAATGTCCTTGACTCCTTGACCCTCTATTTTTTAAACAAGAAGGCTCTTGCAGAATCAGAAAGCAGTGCTGCTGATTGGCTGTGAGTGGCCAACTGACACTCATAGTCAATCAATGAGTCCCAATTCATAAACATGGCTTGAAAAGAAACACCTTTTTCAAGCAAGTTTTATAAAATGGGGATTCACTGATTGGCTGAGTGTGTCAGGTGATGACTACTCTTCCAAGAAGGCTCTCCACAAGATTTAGGATTGTATCTGAAATTATCTGTATTATGAACCTCACTTTGTGTCCAGCAGCATAGTCATGCTGGAATAGAAAATGGCATTCATTCCTCAAACTTGCTACAAAGTTAGAAGCACCTAACTATTTGTTTCTATGTTTCTATAAATTTTGTGCCCAAATAGCACAAAAAAAAATATAGATGTATTATTCTGCAGTCAGGCACTAATTCTGGAAAAGAAGGTCTGGCTTGCAATCAGTGTTTTAATTCAATGTATAGTCCATGCTTACTCCATGAAATCTAATGTATTTAATGGAGTAAAGGTTGTGGGTCCACTGCAAACAACTTTAGTTTCTTAAGAAGCTTGTCAACCAATGCCTTTATGAACCTCACTTTGTGTCCAGCAGCATAGTCATGCTGGAATAGAAAATTGCATTATTATTTTATTATTATTGCAATTTATATAGCGCCAACAGATTCCGTAGCGCTTTACAATATTATGAGAAGGGATTTAACTATAAATAGAACAATTACAAATAAACTTACAGGAACAATAGGTTGAAGAGGACCCTGCTCGATCGAGCTTACATTCTATAGGAGGTGGGTGTAAAACACATTAGGACAGG